>NC_056743.1:1670054467-1670349467 GCF_019279795.1 Protopterus annectens | reverse complement strand
GCATCAAAGCACCACCCGGTGAGCAGGGTAGGGCCTACATCAACCGCAGGGGCATCCCCTCCATCAACTGCCAGGTCATATGTGATTCCCAAGGCATTATAATGAATGTGTGTGTTGTCTGCCCTGGAAGCTATGATGATTCCCACATATGGCATCTGACACAGCTGTACCAGAGATTTACCAATGGGGGCAACCCCTACAGTCACCTAGTGGGGGATGCTGGGTACACACTGTAGCCATGGCTTGATGACACCCATCAGAAATGCACACACACCTGAACAACAATGCCATAAAGAGGCATACGCACAGGCCAGGCATATAATACAGCATATGTTTGGGATGCTCAGGTCACGGTCCCAGTGTCTGGATACATCTGGTGGAGCCTTGCAGTATTCACCAGCTACATTTACCCAAATTGTTATGATATGTGGTTTGTTTGTGTCTTTCGGCTTTTCCCAGTTAGGGGTCGCCACAGTGGAACTCTGGTCCACTAAAGATTGGTAGTGGATTTTTACGTACCAGGTTACCAGCCCTGATGCACAACCTTCAACAAAGGCATGCCCATTCATGCATGCCTCCACACAGAAGACATTTTAGCTGAGAATCAAATAGGACATCTTGCTTTGAGGCGACAACACTACCACAGCACCACCACCGCAGTATGCTACACAATATGATCCTGCAAAAACAGCTGCAGCAGGAATGGCATGGGGCAGGGCCACACAGCCCCCCACAAATGCCAAGACCTGCACAGGCACAGAGTGACCCAGAGGAGGAACAACCTGAGCCTGCCTCAGTAGGCAGAAGGAGGCATGCCCAGTATGCCCTGGCCTTGACAAAGAAGCAAAGCATAGCACATGCATTGATACAGTAGGGACCTAGGGAATGACACCTCTCTCTCTAACTTGCACATACAGTAAAAGGGATGCCAAACATGACACTACCTGTGCTCAAGCATGGATAGGGAGTGAACTATGTGCATCTGACATAGGCAGCCCTCCAGCACCATCCGCAAGTCTGGCACACCCTCAAGGTAAGTCAATCAACCTACCAATTGCCAAATGGAGTAGAATGTGTCGTTACCTGTAGCTATGGTATGGATGTGAGCATGCAAGGGAATTGGGTGGCTGAATGTTATGGCAGCAGACAGTAGACACCCATAGTGGCACCATGACATATGTAACACATACTGGAGTCACCATAGTAGCCAGTACTACAAAGGGTGACAAAACTCACTGCAGGAAATGTGCTGAGTGACATGTTTATCCATATGACCAACACATGCCAGTCAGGATGGTTCACATACCCAACAACATTCTCAGTCAGCAGGACAGGTGTAGACAAACCCAAACAGAGTCTGTGCCATGGCCCCAGAATGATAGCTATGGTTAACCCCCCCCCCCCCAACAGGCCTACACAGACAGACCACAGCAGGGCTGGCAGTGGGATGTTAGTTCTGAAGGGTAGGAAGTCAGACAATAACATGTAGGGCAACCAAACCCATGATCTGCAGTACACTGGTACGCCTCTAGTTAGCATGATAGCAATACAGAATGAAATGGAGTACCTGACATACCAGTACAATTACAGCAAATGTGTACAAGTGTCACATGTGCTCCCCACATCCTGCATACTAATGTAATAATAGTCAGGTGCCCCCCCAACCCTGTGTAGAAATATTCTGGTGTGCCCCCCCATCCTACATAGTAATGTAATAGCAGTCAGGTGTGCCCCCCTAACCCTGCGTAGAAAGGTGGAAATAGTCAGGTGTGCCCCCCCATCCTACATAGTAATGTAATAACAGTCAGGTGTGCCCCCCCACACCTGTGTAGAAATGTAGAAACAGTCAGGTATGCCCCCCTGCTATGCAGAAATGTAGTAATAGTGAAAGCCAAATGATCGATGGATACCTTGCAGAGACAGCATGCTACCTGTCGGTGTACAACACAAAGGTCAGCACTGCTGCACAAACTACCTGGACACAATCCACACATACAATAACGATGGCCATACTGGGCATGCTCACACACTTAGAGAAATGAAGGCAATGTCAGTCAACAACGTATTGAAAGGTCATACTGGGCATGCTCACACACATAAACACATGACGGCCATGTCTGCAAACACCAGTGGAACAGACATATCTGGCAGTTGCAGTTGTTAGTTCAGACACTTGTCAGTATGCACCACTCATGCCTTGCACACACAGTGGATAGGAATACAGACATATATGTCAGGACAACACACTATAATAAGCCAAAGGTAGACATACATAGATGTGTGGAAGAGAGTGACTATGACAAGGAGCCATCCAGGCCTGTCCCACCCAGCACACAGCCAAAGGGCCCCAAACACATGAGGTGCAGATGTCACTCACTGCAGATACTAGCCACCAGTATCTGTCAGCATTACAGACTATGTTGTGCATGTGCCAGCTGTGCAACATGACTGTACAAGAAAGTAGTAATCGAGCAGCTGTATACATGTATCTGTGACATATGAACCCGTGTGTGCCTGCATGTGGTGTGTCAAACCCTAGATGAATGGGTTATGACCCATGCACACACCTCCCTCCCCCAAAGCCCTATTATGACAAGCCTGCTGAGTCATCCAATGTGAAATACACCTTTGGAAGTGTTGTAGCCCAGTAACCTCTGTGGCACGTCCCATAACTGTGTACTGCTACAGTGTGATAAACTAGTTAGGTAGAAATTCTAACCCCAGACTTGGCGACTGTGTGTGTGTGTGTGTGTGTGTGTGTGTGTGTGTGTGTGTGTGTGTGTGTGTGTGTGTGTGTGTGTGTGTGTGTGTGTGTTTGTGTGTGTGTGTTTGACTGTGTAGAGAGCAATGCTTTTTAGGGTATTCACACTTCTTACAATTCATATATTCAACTTTGGTGGTATTCACACTCCTTACAATTCATACACTCAACACTGGCAAGGCTGTTGATGCCACCCACCTAGAAATACACCTCTGGGAAGGTTGTAGCCCAGTAATCTCCATAGCGTGTGCCATAACTGCATACTGCTGTAGTGTGATTTAGAAGTGTGTTAGGGTTCCCTCCCCACCCATGGCAGTTCTGATGTTTTGTGTGTTTCAATGTCTATGTACGGAGCAATGCATTATAGTCTAGTCACACTCAGTACATTTCAAATGGCCTACTTTGGCAATCCTGCTGATGTCATTCATTAAAAAATACACCTTTGGGAAAGGAGTTCTCTTGTAATCCCTGTGGTGCGTCCTATAATAGCTCCATGCTGTAGTGTGATATAGATCTCTGTTGCAGGATCTATACCCACACGTCAGTTGTGGATGCCTTGTGTGTGTGTCACTGTCTGTGTAGGGAGCAATGTATTTTAGGCTAGTCACACTCACAACAATTCGAATGTCCTACTTTTGCAATCCTGCTGATGTCATCCAATGTGATATACACCTTTGGGGAAAGAGTATTCCAGTAATCTCCATGGCATGTACTATAACTGTGCAGTCCTTTAGTGTAATAAACTAGCTAGGTAGGTGTTCTACTTCCAGACATGACAGGTGTGTGTGTGTGTGTGTGTGTGTGTGTGTGTGTGTGTGTGTGTGTGTGTGTGTGTGTGTGTGTGTGTGTGTTTGTAACATGTATCTTAAGTGGTGGTGGTTGTGAGTGTGTGACACCTGTGGCCAATGTGGAGCGGGTTTTGCATATTTCTTATATGGTGGCCCTACTATATATCACAATGTCCTGGGATAACAAATGTAAAATAGCTGAGAGGCTGGGGTGCAAAGCCATACCCATACATGTGATATCAAGGCCAGGCAATCACAGTTAGCAACCCCAGTATTACCCAGAGCACACTCTCAACCTATGTCTCATACACACACACATGCCTAGGCAACAGCCAATATGTGAGTAGTACACTGCATATTGGCCACTGATAATAACTATGGGGTGATAGCTTTGGACTACAGAGGGCATGGCACCCTGTCCATCTGTCCAATATGCATGTACATGCAGACAGTGCACCTTCCCCATGTTCCCCAATGGACACCTAAAACATCTGTGGTGCCATCACATGTGACTCACAAAGGACATACCATGCTTGACAACATGCCCTGTATTGACAGATGCTACTGACACCAGGGAATGCCGTTAGCATGCTATCAATGTAGGTGCAGGATAAACCTACTGCCCATTACATGTTCCCGCCACATGTGGGCAAGACTGGCACATCTGATGATAATCTGTGTTCACAGCATGGACCAGACACCCCAGGTAGAATTCCACATGTCACTGTACATGCATGTGGGAGGTGTGCACATCCCAGACACCATCCATATCATGGACTAAGGAAAACATACATGGCAAGCGATGCACAGCATTGGCCACACACAATAGTCACCCAGGTGACTGGATGGGGGATGCAATACCCACCTGTTTGGGCAAATGGAGACACTACAGCCCTGAGCCACAATGCAGACCATCGGCATGTGGCCTGATGCCAAGGTGTATCCATTGCCTAGCCTTGTACAGCCATTAGGCACAGTTGACCACCACACACCCAAGCAGACATGCACTGCATATCAGTACTGGCACCGTGTGTGTGTGTGTGTGTGTGTGTGTGTGTGTGTGCGTGTGTGTGTGTGTGTGTGTGTGTGTGTGTGTGTGTGTGTGTGTTGTATGGTGCGTTTGTTCACATCCACACTCCCTAAAACCCCCATGGGCATATTGAAGCATGCTGTCTGATGTCAGACACCTCCCCATACCCTTTGCCCATACAACCTCTGTATGACCCAGGTGGTACATATGATATCTGCACAGTGATGTGTTGTGGCAATCCCACTACTGATGAGTTGTAATCCTGGCCCTGCCAAGTGTGTTAATGTGTGTGCATCCCTGTTAGAGTGTGGCTGTGTTGATGTTGACACCTGTTCATGCAGACAGGCACATGTACATCACCTACTGTATAGCTACCATATCCCTGTTGCAGATGTCAGTCACCATCACATATATGTTCTGAGGGCTCCACAGCAGATAACCCATGTGGCAAATCCAATAACTGCATAGAACTGTGCTAGCACTACATAGTCATCAGGGGTTTTATACCCTGTGCTGGTAGGTGTGTGACACAAACATGCTTAGGTTTTACTCTCCCACCACCCCCTGACTTGTCTTTGCCTCTGTCTGCCTCTCCCACTCCCTCTCTGGTGGATGTGAAGTCCTACACCTGCTTTGCTTTGCAGCATCATGTGTATTTTAAGTGATGCTCATGATCATCTGATGGCTTCTGCATGAATTGCAGCCCTCCCCTAGCTGATTGCATGTGGAACAGCTGTGGTAACATTCCCATAGCCAAGTGCATGGAAATACACTCCAATATCTAGGAACATCATGTTGGTGTTGGCCCTTTTCATTCACTGAGCAGGAACTAGATATGTTGTTTGGCAAACAGCATCTCGGATGGATTGGGGAGTTACCTCTAACAACATACACTGTGGAGACAGGGCAACACACAGGAAGGGGATGTGCCCGACCTAACTACAGACTGCAAGTGCTGCTATACTGCATTTGGAGTACTATTGGTTTAACAGTGTGTGTGTGAATATGACTGTCCTACATGTCTCAATAGCTGCCATGTCAGTTCCATGTTTATAAGGAATCCCCATCTGCAGGGTCATTTGTAGACTAGGCAGTGTGTTGTGCCTTTGGTTTCATGTGTTACCAATGGAGCATCTATCTGTGAACTGCAGAAGGGAGTGTGAGGATTGCAGTCTGTAGATGGTGAAAGCTGTGACAGTTACTGGCTTCATATCCCTCATAGGACATATGTTGCAACAAACCCTGTTACAACAGTAAATGCATGAGGTTATCACAACAACATGTCATTAATGGCCCTGTGTATGTGCTTCCAGCCACAACTCTGTCAACCTGTGTACATATGCCGTGCATGAAGTGGTGCATATGTGCTGTACACCATAATTAGTGTCATCATATCTGATAACAAGCCAGTGAGATATCAGACTGCTATGCATGTTATGTACAGTAGGGTTATATTTGATGACATAAACTGGACATTCTGTGGATGTTTGTACAGTACTGAGGTCTGTGTACTTATGTGAATGTTGACAGTGTGTGTGTTGTTAATATGTACTTTAGCCTGTGTACAGACTGTGGTAGATGTCATTGTTGTAGGTCCTGTCTTATCTGATGTCACATGCTGCTCCACTGTATGGTACCATATTGGCGTACATGTTTGTAGGGCCATACACACACATGGCCCATACCACAGACAGCCATCAGACCAAACTGTGTAGCAGCAAAGTATATGTAGGGTCAGTCTGTGAATGGCTCATATGAGGATGGTGTTGAACAGATAGTCCATATACTGTAATATTATGCTAGCTTAACATATGTGCCTGTGGCTGTGTTCACAGTGTTTGTGGTTATGCACTTTCATACAGGTGTATCTTACCCTGTGCTTTGACATGCCTGCAGAGCCTGCTATATATGCAGGCAGATGTGCATTCCCCCATAGGAGATGTAGGCCAATGTTGAGCCAGTCTGCCTGTAGCCTGCACAGTGCATTGTTACATGCCTAGCAGTTTAGTGTACTTACCCAGTGAGATGTCATGTGCAGATACTTGCCAGATGTACTGCTGCCAGGCCTCCCTTAACATGTATGTCAGACAGAGCAGTGGTATGCTGTACAGATGTATGTCAATGTCTAGTGGGTAGTATGCGGCCATGGCACCCCTGTGCCAGTGGTTATTATGTGTAAGGCCAGACAGGGGTGTGTGAATGCATAACCTATAGTGGCAAATTTATTCCAGTCGTTATGTATTACACCCATCTACATGGCTGTCTACATTCATATTGTCTGGCCTGGTACACATGTTTAGCACTAAGGGGTTATGTGTATACCTCTGGACTGTACAGAGTGTGTCAGAATGTCCACATATATTGGCCAATGTCTCTGCTGCAGTCCACAGGGGCATTACTTGCTAGCAGTGGTACTTTACTATGATGTCTTTAGGATGTCTGTCAGTAGCCAGTGGCACACATGTAATAAGCAGATGTGACCTCCAACACACACCATGTCTGTGAAGACAATCCCAATGACAGTAGCAGTAGTCTACTAATATACCTGATATACATACTTGGCATCCCCTTGCACTATGACTGTGGGACTGTAGAGGCTGGGGTAGGACTACACTCCATGTCCAGGACATATGGTGGAAATATATGTACATATTATTATCCAGATAGTCATATATATATATATATATATATATATATATATATATATATATATATATATATATATATGATTACACATGTGTAGTACTTCCAATCACCACTGTCATGGCAACCACCTACTCTAAACCCCTACATCATGTGGGCATGGTCCCTTTACATTTCCTGTGTGATGGAAATCCTTCCTGTGTGTGGGCATCAGTGTTACAGACAGCAGGTAGCAATACATCTTACAGGAGAACTGGCACACTCAGACCAGCTACATATTTGTAGGAGGTTCCAGAATTACAGACAGAGTATGAGTAGAGTTGTGTAATGTTTTGTATAGTACTGGTGTTACAGGGTGTGTGTGTACATACTACTTTACCTTGGAATGCAGTCTGTCTGCATAGCTCTCAACTGTGGACCTATCCTCTTGGTGGCCAGAGGTGTGCCTGTCATGTGTTTTCTGTCCACCACACAGGTCCTGTGTCAGATATTTCACTGGCAGTGTGTATGTTGAGTGCTATCAGTACATGGCTACATCCATTTCTGTTTCTAACGTCAATTCCCTGACTAAGGGTATGTTGCAGACTATCCTGTAAATCCAGCAACTTACTTAGTGTATGGCAACAGTTTTCCACATTTGTGCCTGTGTTCCAGCCTCTGTCCTCCACCTACATACCAAGATTTGCACATATGACATGCTGTCGGGGGTTGTTCTATAGTGGGCTGTGAGTATATCACACTTCCATTACTGCCATCAGTCCACTGCTGTTGCATCGCCAACACATACGGTGGGGCTGGGGCCATATATGTGTGGGCATCACCTACACAATACTTGTGTGCTCTTATGCACTCCAGAGGCCAGTGTATGTAACAGTGGTATATGGCCCTGTATTCTTGAGTCTGGGGGGGAGCAACATAAATGTCCTAGGCTGTTAAAAATATGGGGATATCAGGGTTGAGCTGCCTTAAGGTATCTGGATGTACAGTGCAATATACTTCACCTATATTTACATTACTTACATAAACTGGGTTAATGCAAGCCTACTGGCTCCTGCCATACAGACTGTTCTGTTTGTCAGTGTGCTTGTGATAGTGTCAGTTATGCCTTGTTATGTAACAGTTACAACCCTTTTCGTCACATGAAATCTTTATCACCTAGTGATTTTGTACAGAGTGTAGATAGAGGCTACTGAACTATACACCTGCATTACTTACTGTTGATTGTTTGGTATCCTGTGGCCCAGTCTGTCTTTACTATTGTACAATTTAAAGGGCTTGGCCTGGACAGCAACAGTTGTGAACCTTTCCAGACTACTGTATTAGTATAACTGTCTCACAGTTGCATTACTCTGTTTATATGGATGTCAGTGCCTGGACAGCTATATGACATGTCATTTAGAACTGTAATAGTACACAATTAAAGGTTTTTCATTTCTGCAAACCTGCATGTGGTGTTTTTTCCTATGACCTCTCTGTGGGTATATGTTGCAGGCCACACCAGTGTCCAGGTGTTCAAGTGTTAACTGTAGGCATAGTGGCTGTTCCATATTGTGTGCAGCTTCTACATATGTATCTTACTGTACATATATCTGTGTGTGTATGTGTAGTCACATGTATTTATATATATATATATATATATATATATATATATATATATATATATATATATATAGATATATATATATATATATATATATATATATATATATATATATATATATATATATCTGTATCTACATATCTGTGTATCTGTATCCTGGGGATGTTGATGGCTTCCACATTTTACATTTCCTATGGGAGGTAGACTGTACTGCATGATATGTTACCAATACCAGCCTGACATCATACAGGTGGGATGTAGTACTGTTAACATCTTGTGCCCATGTTGTGTTAGGTCCTGGTTATGGGATCTGCAACACCTGGTAGTGTATTGCAGGGCAGACATGTTTGGCTGTGGGGGTGGGATGACTATTCGTGCAAGACATATAGTGTGTGGGGCCTCTCATCCCCATTAACTGTGCATGTGGACATATGTGCTTCTGTTAATCTGCCATTGCTATCTACAGATGAATGGTCATATATACCTATATATATATATATATATATATATATATCTGCTTACATATATATATATAACTATGTCCATATATACCTACGTAGATATATATCTGCGTACACATATATAACTTGCTGTGTATATGTAGACATATAGGTGTAGACACATATATGTGTTGATTGTAGGCATTTGCATGTATATATGTTCATATATGTTAATATATATGTATATATTTTTAGAAAAATATATATATATGTGTTGTATCTATTTAGATATTAATATATTTACACACACATACATCTAGATGTTGGTATACATTCTCTGTACTGCTGCATTCTTGGACTGGAGATTATGTTTCAGAAAATATTCAATTTATTTATATTTGGCATGGCTTAGGTGTCAATTACTTTGTCTATGGTGTGCGGGGTCCAGGGTTCAAGTCTTGCATATGTTGTTTATTTTGTTGCTTTGCAGAACCTGGGCCGTTGGATACAGAGTGGTTAAAGCACTTTAAAGCAGTTGTAAGCAGGTTTGTATGGGTTTGTGCGGAGCTAAGCAGTACTTACTTCCCTTTACAGTTCCTTACACTCAGCTTCTACTTTGCTTAATCTGTGTAGGCAATGATTACCCCTGTGCAAATGCACTTAAACATGCTTACTAGTGCTTGCATATGCATACTACTGCTTATTTGTGCTTAAACCTGCTTAATAGTGCCTTATTCATTATGACACTGATACTTCACATGTGCATTTCCTGCAGTACTCCAATTCATACATATATGTTTTTTGTGGGGTTTGCAACATAAATATTGGTTATAATGTGCTTTGCCATGTAAAATAGACTGTGCTGCAGTGGGACTCGAACTGGGAATGCCTTCTTGTTAGGTGAATGCTCTGCCCACTACACTATTGCTGTGCTGTTTCATTTGCATATATCTTCCTTGTTATCCTCTTCAGCCTTTTAAGCTGCTTTAACCATAGCTAAGCAATGGGCACACCCATGCACTTACAGTTAGCTGTACGCGGATTTTTAAAATAAAAATAAAGGGGTTTCTTCATTTGATTTTTATGTCCTGCTGCAGTTGTACACATGGGCGACTGTTGGTGGGGATATGAGGACACCTATGAGTGATCTCACTCATTTCTTAACACCTTCTGCTGTTCTACATTGCAGGGGCATGTTTATTCTGAGAGCTCTGCTCTCAGACACGCCCCCTGCACTTGTAAATGCTCCGTGTAAGCCTAGGAGCTTGGGCAGCGCACCTTGTTAATATGCATGGCGCTCTGCCATCCTGCTCCTAAACGGGTGCTTCCATACAGGAATAAGCTAGTCCTGCATGGAAGATTAGTAAATCCAGGGGCCTGTTTATATGATTTTCCTGTAGAAGGCTGAGTGTGTATGTTTGGTCAACAGCTGTTTAGCTGACTGCATATGATTAACTAAGTAGCTGGTCAACAGGTGTCTAACATCACATGATTCTCGGTTCAGGAATATGACCTTACGTCATGTTTGTCTGATCTCAGAGTTAGTATATATCATTAGCAGAGGTGTGGTGGTGGAGGGGCCCACTGCAAAACACGTGTTTATTTATTTATTTTATTTTTGTGTGTTAAATTATGCATGCGGTGAGGGTGTTTCTTAGCACATGAATGCTAGCAATTTGAGGTCTGCATTTTTGACATTTTTGACGAAAAGTGCACTTGTATATGTGTGTGTGTGTGTGTGTGTGTGTGTGTGTGTGTGTGTGTGTGTGTGTGTGTGTGTGTGTGTGTGAGCATTGCTTAAAGATTTTAGTCAGTATTTGCACAGTCATATTTATTGAAAAGCCCTGACATATAAGCTGGTAGCAATGACAATTACAGAAACCTGAAAAAGTCCCACTGTGGCTTTTAATTGTGATTTTAAC
This sequence comes from Protopterus annectens, assembly GCF_019279795.1. NCBI lineage: Eukaryota > Metazoa > Chordata > Ceratodontiformes > Protopteridae > Protopterus > Protopterus annectens. The sequence goes on along the minus strand of NC_056743.1, from coordinate 1,670,338,283 downwards.
TATCTGCCAGACTGAAATGTATTGATAGATCAATATAGAAAATGATACAATATAGATATAGATATTGATATAGAAAATTATATGATATGATATAGATATGGGGTTCCACTTGAAAACATCGAAAACCCATAACATCTAAATTCATAACATCTAAAGCACAACATCTAAATCCCAAAACATCTAAAACTCATAACATCAAATCTCAAAACATTGAAAACTACAAAGCAACTATAAATAACATACCACAGAGGTTTTACTACGTTTATGCAGGGGGCAAGCCCCCCTGCACTCCCCATGTAGGGGGTTCTGCCCCCCCATACCCCCCCCGTAAATTAAATATACCAACTCTGAGGTCGCACTACAGTAGGGGAAAAAGAACGGGGGTTGTGGGAGCGGAGCCCCCACTTGGGGGGTGCAGGGGGGTTCCCCCCTGCATAAACGTAGTAAACAGTGTGTGGGATGTCATTTATAGTTGCTTTGTAGTTTTCAATGTTTTGAGATTCGATGTTATGAGTTTTAGATGTTTTGGAATTTGATCATTTGGTCTCGCTGTTTTGAATTTAGATGTTATGAGCTTTCGATCATATGAAGTGGAACCAGATATAGATATAGACATAGATATAGATATAGATATAGATATAGATATAGATATAGATAAATATTTTCTTAGATAATTACTGTTACGATTAAAGCTACATTGTATAACTCTAGAACTGAATGAGATTTGACAAAACGACATTTGAAAATGTATGACTGATGTTTTATTATTAATTTATCAGCAGCAAAACTGGAACTAGTTTTATACAACCACCATTATAATATGCATATTGCTTATTACACATCTTCTTAATTCTTCTTTTAAGAAACAACTATAATTATCAAAGAAACTGGCCTTTTAAGAATGACATACTGTGGTGGAGTTCTTCTAACAATGCATTTTCAATGTGTGCAAAATAAATTAAACCATATAATAAATTTTGAGTAAGTCTAGTGTTCATGAAGTATAGTGACCAAAATGACCTTCTAGTTGTCATGTATCTCCCTGGTAGGCACCTTTAAACATAACTTCTTGCTGACAGCTGTCCTCATAAATTGGTGTTTCACTGAATTACAACAGTCTTGATGTATAAGGGTTTGAAGCATTTCAGTTCATGCACTAGATAACAGATGTTCTACAGTGGGACATATTCTAAGATAACACTACTGAGTCATGGAAGAAAATGCAAATGAGACATCCCTGGATCGACTGGCAAAGTGTGCTTAATATCTGATCTAAATGTAAAATAGTAACAACCAGAATAGCAGAAAAGCAAAAAATGAAAGTGCACCAGTACACTCGGTCTAAACATACTCTTAATATACTGTTATCTCTGGAACAGAAAACAAAAGCAGTCAGCTGGAGATGGTATGTGTAGGTCAGCTGTAGCTGGAGATAGTATGTGTAGGTCAGCTGTAGTTGGAGATGGTATGTGTAGGTCAGCTGTTCTGAAACTAAAATGAGAGTGTGCATGCTGTCTGTTATGTATAACACACAAATACAGATTCTCACACACACATACAAAACGTACTTCAAAAGAAAAAAGTTTGCATTTTTTAGTAATAAATCTAATACACAGATATGCTCAAAACTCCTTCAGGAACTACACTCATTCTAAGGATAGGATTTACAACCAATTTATGTGATAAAGAGATATTGAAATACTTAACATATGAAAAAACAAAAAAACAAAAGAAAAGCTAAAGTTAATGCATGCCACAAAAACATTGATATACACAGTATCATATCAAAGTTGAAACATTTAATAACTAAACACACACAGATATACTGGCACTTAAGGTAATTCATCACTACTGTAAAATATTCTTTTTACTGAAAGACGGTGGTGGTGCTGGCGTTAGCGTGCCGCTCTGCGGCAGTTGTCACTTAGATTCTCCACTCCTTAGCGTCTACTGTGTGGCATGCGTGAATGAAGCGTTCGCCGGGTTGAAGGTTTGCGTTAGGCCCGGCAAGCCAGCAAGTAAAAAACTACTGCCAATCATTTAGCGGACGGAGTTCGCTGTGCCCCCAAACCGGGAAAAGCCGAAAGACACACACACTGAAAGAATAGCATCTCTTTCAACCAAAACTGTTCATTTTATCACCAGGAATATGCTATTAGGATTACAAGAGTCACTTGACAGCTTCTGTACTGCACAAACTAGATTACAGTTTAAACTTTTATACCAAGTGCCTCTGTATATAAATATATATATATATATATATATATATATATATATATATATATATATATATATATATATATATATATATATATATATATATATATATATATATATATATATATATATATACATACATGACTGTGCAAACAGTCTGAATCCATATATTCTCACTGCTGCAAGATTTACAGTTCACACCACATTTCTGCTAAGTACTCTTTCTGTCATTCTTTCACGGATGTTTTATTCTGCATCTGAATAGGCCTAATTATTTTAATCATCTCAAGCTCCTCACAAGCATCATATCAAAATATTAGAGTGCTTTATATCAACTTAATGCAACATAGCATATATATATATATATATATATATATATATATATATATATACATACATACACACCTCTACAGCTTGTTTCCCTGCTGAGGTTAGCCGTGCTAAATATTTGCATAGATATGGACTGAATATGTGATGATGGTGGCTGAAAATGAATGCTAGCCTCATATTGTACAGAAAATATATAAGACTTAACTAACCATTTTAAGTTATTTGCTTAGGCAAAATGATGTTCTGTAGAAGTAAACACAAGGCTACTTTCACTGTGTTGAACTATTCTGAGGAAGGCCTGATATGAGGGCGCTTAGACAGGTCGATGAAAGGGAATGCATCAAAGCCATTTTTTAAGTTATTATTCTTGTAGAAGGAGCCTGGAAAGATTTCATTCTTTATAGACTGTCAGTCGCTTGTTTCATTTCTATCCTGATAGTCTAGAGTGCCTGTTTGCAGACAGGGGCTTGTTTAATTTGGGACTTCAGATATGTGCAAAGTGGAGTTTCTCCTTAGGGCAGCAATCAGTAGAATAATGTGCAGCTTTTTTTTTTTTTTTGAGAATTTCTACTCAAATGTGTTTAGAGGTATTCTGAGACTCATAACTGTAATTATATCTTGGAAAAGCCTTGCTTGAGATATTAGTCCTGTACTGTAAGATATGTCCTCTAAGCACATAATAGTATATTTGTCTGCGCACTGGATAAGTTACAGACCATTAATGTAAGAGGACAGCTGATGCACAGAAATGGGAAAAAAGAAGAGGACTGATGTAAAGGCTTGAGGAATTCTTTTTAGGCACTATAGATCAGAGTGAGCATGCTTCTATTTTACAGTATTCTGTCTTTCAAGCAAATAGTCTATAAACTACTTAACATGTTTGCATTCATTCCTAGGGAACTAAGTCTGTTAGTATGTGAGTTTTGTTTAATTGGATGGAATGAAAATATTTGGTCAACTTTAGGAAAGTGGGTGCCTCTAACATACTTGTGTTTATTCTGTTTCTTCTGAGATTGCTTTGCAAGCATAAATAGGCATTGACAGTATAACTTTTCTGCAATCCATATCACGGTAGAGAAATATTAATGTTATAGTGGAAAAGTCCGTTAGTTAGGAGTGACCTTTTCTTTCAAGGAGTGTTGGTACTCATACATCCACCAAGAGACACTATCTTTATGCAGTGTAATGTTAGAAAGCTTTTTTACATATTATGATCACTCTGTATGAGATGCATCTGTTTAGAAGGACTGACTATGGATCAAGAAACTATTTTTGTTTCTGGGCTGTAGACAGTTTATAAGATATCATTGTCAAGGTTTATGTATTTAGCTAGAGGCCCAATAGCTAACTTAACATAAATAATAAGGAAAACATGTCCCTATTGCCTTTAGTTGTTACCTTAAATAAAAGTTTATTGATTCTGAAAGCATTTGTTTAGTTAAAAATGAGAAGTTGTGCTGATTTGGTCAAGTAAGTCTGTTTTATGACAAAGTCAAGACAAGTGGCACTGCTGTTTTGAAATAATTCCCAAACAAGTCTGACACCTCTTCATCTTTATAATCAGGTGATGTCAAAGGTACAATTGCTTACGTGGGAAGAGAGGAAATCTTGCCCTCAAAGATTTTGGAGATTAATTGTTTTGAGACTGAGATTTTAGACATCTGACTTGGATGTTGCTATGTGATTTCTGGACCTTAGAGTGATTATATATTGTAAAAATTGTTACGGTGTTCATGAACAGAATATTGCAGAAAGCTATATATGGATAAGTTTCTTAAATGTGACACAATAATCCAATCTGTAACATGCTTTCTGTCTGACTTTCTTTTAGACTTAGTAGCAGAAGAGATTATTTATTCATTTGTTTACATTTGTTTACCGGGAAAGTCCTCGGGGTCAGAAACCCATTTTCAGTGGAGGCCCGGGGAGAAAAGCTCCACATTAAATTTAGATTAAACAGAGTAATAAAATTAAAGTTTTACAAGAAGGAGAAATATACATAGTCTAACTAACTACAACAAATAGAATACTAAGGGATTTTATGCAGTTTGGAGGAAGACACTATTGGATAATTCCTAATAACTACATCAGTACAAATCTGTATATAGTGGGTTTTTTTTTGGTAACGGAGAGAGTAGAGTAGTTGCAGAACATATGAGGCAGAGTTTAAAAGGATAGGTATGAAGAGCAGTAATTCGAAGCAGCAGGGCACTAGGAAGGCTTTAAGGAGTTCTATTTATTTGAGGACAGAGGTAGGTTTGGATTTTGAGAAAGTGATTGGTTGTGAAAGTCTGCATAACTTAATCTAGTCATGCACAGGAAGATTTGGGAACCAATTACTATTCTGATCATCCATTTAAGTACTGCATTTTTGTAAGCATTTTCATCTGTCAATGTTTACCACTTATGCTGACTTGGTAGAATATTTTTGCCATTTATTATTAGATGGGTTGCTTATGTGCAAATTTTTCATATGTGACTATATACATGCAAAGGGCAAAAATTAACATTTGGACTTAATGGTGTTAATACTTCTCCTCATGTGGACATAGAAAATCTGGACAAAGCCTCTTGAAAAAATAGACTAATCTTGCCAAAAGTTGTCACAGATAACTGTACAAAAATTGCATCGTTAATGGTGTAACCCACTCCCGTTTACATTATAAGAGTGGAATACCATACCAACACTCAGTAGCACAAATTTAAACTGGATAATTTGCCAGTTAATAATATGCAGCAAAAGAAGGGGCCGTGTATAACACACCAAAAAAAAAATGACACTAACACTGTTAATAAAAGGCTTCTTGCTTTAGAGATATTAATTGTTTGTCACTTGTTATTCATTTTTTATGCATATGTGTGTGTGAGTACATTCATGTGTTTAATACTCAGAAAGGTACATGTCATTGAAGGTTTTGGTGTGAAAAGTTATGGTGCAAGACAAAATCAGTAAATAAACACGTAAAATTAATTTTCTACTGTCTGGCGATATATGCCTAGGCTGTGGCAGCTGTACTGATTCCAAAATATAAAAAGTTGCTTGTGAAACTTTAGGGAGAAAATATAATTCTGGGCTTGTGTGGACTATAGCATATTACACTAGTGAGTAAGTAACTGTGAGTACACTGTTTACACTGTAAAGAATACTCTTTATTAATTGCTGTTTGTACCTTCCCATTTCATAAGTTCCTAGGTTCATAGGTAGGTACTAGGCTATCGGCCCTGGGGCCTATATAAGCCTAGCCAAAAAGGTTCCCTGGCTTTCGCCACCCAAGAAAATTATTTTCCTGTGCTCCTGTCGAGCAGCATTGCAGAAGTGATCCCCAGGGTGAATTTTCTATTTCACATCCAGTCGTCAAGATTTTTCTTAAAGAGGGCCAATTGTAGTTACTGCAGCAAAACTAAGTTGATTTGGCTAACTTGCAACTGCAACTTGTTGGCCAGATCATGCTGTACCTGGCTGGCTTTGCCATTTGATTACTTGGTAGGATCTAATATCACCCATAATGATGTACAGACTTTTACACCTACCATCTCGCATACCTCCTCTCAGAGGAAGTACATCACTTGAGTTATAAATGAAACTGACTGCATGAGAAGTGCATTATTCTAAATATGGCCTAAATATTTATTAAACAATTCCTTTGCACATCTTTGCCCTGGACACATGAACCTGGAAATGAAGGAACTGAAGCTCCTCCTGTAGTTCTAAATGTGCCTACTATAGTACGTAGGCCTATTAAAAATAACTAAATAAATAAATAGATAGATGAATACATAAAAAGTAGTCATCAATACTCCTGCATTTTAGTATCATGCAAGGAATCATTTTCCAGGTAATAGTATACAGCTTGACAGACATATAGTGCTGCTGTTGCATAAGAAAAAAGAAAAAAGAAAAATAAGACACCGCTGAGTATTTTACAAAACAACAGCCATTTTAAGGCTCATCCCCCCTGTCTCTTTTCCACCCACATCAGTCTTAACAAACACATATATATGCATAGGAGTAGCCTGCAAAAAAATATAAGACATGGCATGGAAATTCATTTATATGGCAAAATATTCTGCTGTCTTGCTGTTGCACTGTTCAGCTTCTATGCTGTGACTGACAGAGGGAAAATTGGCTGTTAATTTAAAATAAAAAAATAACTCCTCTTCCCTCATAATACTGTGAATGCGGACACTGACAAAGATTGTTTTGAGCCACGTTCAACTCCTGCTTTTATTTCAGCTTTGTAGTCTTGCTTGGCAATCAAGTCCTCCTGCTTGTTCCCCTTTCATATTGTGACCAATGTGGCTATGATCAGCAACAGGCAGATAATGAGGTAGCTAGTGCAGTAGAATAGTAACACTTCATAATTTAAGAGAACAGGTCAGAATTTCATAGCACATTGATATTTAAGTCTAAAATTCTGGATTTTCTAGATAAGACCTGACCTGACAGCTGAGAAGTATACCCAGCCTGCTCCTTTGTGGCATATATCTATCTATATATATATATATATATATATATATATATATATATATATATATATATATATATATATATATATATATATATATATATATATATATATATATATATATATATATATATATATATATATATAATTATATATATTTTGCCATGTGCCGGTGACAAGCTGATAGTCAAGATGTACTTCAGTATGGTCAGCTATGTTGCAAAGACTGTAGGTATTTAAGTGAATAAATGTTAACCCACATAGCTGTTCTCCAGTCTACATCTGATAAAAATGAAAGAGATTGATTGTGGCTATCTCTAGCTAGTCGTAGAAAATGATAGTTCATTACTATTTAAAAACGTGCATGCTAATTGGTCAGTCCATCCAGTGTAGCCATTGTAAATTGTACATTTACCAATAGAAAAAAGTCCAGTCTCTGAAGTACCATTGAGTTGCCAGACTTAATCATATGCTATCGCTATGGAAGTATATGTCTCAACTTTCCAGAGTTCACAGAATGTCCAGATGTTTGCCTCATATTTTTGGTCTTTTCTTCCTAAAATTTGTGGTTTTCAGACAAATCACAATGAGGAGTGAAGTCACTAAATAATGACATGCATTTCAGTTTCAGACTTCATATATTTGAGGCAATCCAGGTTAACACAAATCTTGTTATTCTAACAGCTTTCAAAATTTATAAGAGTAACATTTACAATCAGTCCCTATTTTATGGCCTTCATCCCCCATTATTTAAGGCTTTGTCCACATTTATTTTGTTAAGAGGTTGAGATGTATGTATGGAAGGCAGAGCAAACAGAAGAAAATCAGGTTCATTCTGCAAAACTAAAGAACTGTACTGATTTTCCTTATATTTCTACCCTGTCTCTCTCATGCCTCTGAACTGCCTGGATTTTATAGTTAAAAAAAAAAAAAAAACAACGGAGCTCTCCCTGCCTCATTTCAACAGCATCGATGTACTGTGCAAATGTGGGAAAGTAAGTCCCATATGCACAGCAGAACATCAACAAACACAGAAGAATGAGGGGACAAGGCAGAGGAATACTATGGCATCATTATACACAGACATCATTTAAGAAAAATCAGCAGTTCCTTTCTTAAATAATGTCATTGTAAAATAGTAATAACTGACTCACGGGTGTGCGTATATGACGAATTATCCATGGCTGGCTTTGTTTAATCACTTGGGCTTTGCTCTCATGATTCATCCATGCTAATCGTGAGTAAATACTCAATATACCCAGACCCACTTGTCAGTTATTGCTTAATTATATACTGTGTTATATTTGCTCTAAGCATAGCTGGGTTTGATATGTAATATATTGCACCTGGGAATATAATAATTCATCATGATACATTCTGCCATTTGTTAAGGTAACAGACTAGAGCAGTAGGGTGTATATGAAGTATATGGGACAGGAAGAGAGAGAAGGGAAATGCTAATGAGATGAGTGTTTTCAAAGGTAGAATAGTGTCTTGTTATAGCCTTACTGAAGTATAACATCTAAAGTGATATGCAATTTAGTAGCATGTAGAAGCTGTATTAGCTCCTACACCTTATATGCAGTGTTGTCTACCAATAAAAGCACACCTAAAAACATGCTGGCTATGCCCTTGCAACTCCCACTCTAATATCACCCATCCCATCCAACCACTACCTTTCTTTCCACTCCACTAACTACCTTGATTGTAGCAAGCTCAGATGCTCATAAGCCTAGTACTTATTATACAGCAGGAACTTATTATTGTAACATTTGTTAATGTCTGTTATGTACTTCACAGATAGATTCTAGTTGTCTACTGATGTACTATGTTCTTCATCTGTAAATATGTTGTAAGTAATTGCTATGTAAATTGTTAATCGCTATGTAATCCAATGTAACTACTGTCTGTTTGTTTTAACTGTGGAGCTTTTCTCCCCGGGCCTCTGCTGAAAATGGACCTATGTCCAGTCGGACACTCCAGGTCAACAAATATAAATAAATAAATAAATAAATAAATAAAAAATATCATAACATGGGTTTTAAGGATGACCCCAGGTATATCCTTGAAAAGAATAAATATATGCCTGAGTAATGTGGAAAACCTGAACATTTAGGATGATTTGTGAAAAGTGTTCTGGATATGTGAAGTGATAACATGCAATTGAGCTAGGTAAGCTATGCTTGATAGAAATAAGAGGTAGAAAGGTAGGAAGTTATTCAGAAGTGGCTGTCTCTCCTATGATCAAGTTGATTTTATCCTGGCTTATGAGTAAGGTGTGGGGATATCAGCATGAAGAAGAGAGATGGCAAATGTGGACGATAAATTTAAAGGAAAAAGCTGTTGTGAATGGACTACAAATTTATCAAAGCTAGTTCAAAAACTTGAATTTATTATTTTTTTTCAATTGGAGATAGTGCAATGCAAGAAGAAATTAGTAAATGGCAATGTATGATGTAAGATGCATCTAAATTGTAAAGCAGGCAGCAGGAAATTAGTAAATATAATTTCAGTGAGAGAAAGTAACATGATGGGAGAGGGACAGGATTTATTCTTAGTGAAACATTTAACGTAAAGGGTCACTGGTTCAGAAAACGCCATCCAATGTATAAAAGTATAATTTGGGAAGTCATCTACCACTGGTAACAATAATATTGACAGCACACCCCTAAGACTCAACCCATTAGTCAGGGACTTGGGGACACATACAGACAATAATTTAACCATGCATCTACAGTAGGGAGAAAATCATTCAGCATTGTGCAACTTATAAGAAAGTATGGCTTGTAGGTCCAAAGAGGTCATTGTTCCACTGTATTCAGCATTCATCAGGCCTATCACTGAGTACAATGCCTCTCTTGTATGTACCCAACCAGGCCCATCCAACAATTAGAACATCCAGAAAGTTTCCTTACTAAAAGTATACAGAGAGTAAACAACATGTTTTATGCAGACCACCTCAAAGCCTTATCACAGTTTTTTGTCTCCTACATGCTGTTAAGGGGAGATCTATGCCTGAGATATAAAGCATTGTCAGACCCCCCCTATGATGGACCTCCTACATGTCTGCAAAACAAATAACATCAGAATTACCCATTCTAAATAGTTAAACTTTACCAGTTATCTAAGTAGGACCTGCTAGAGAAGCAGGTGTATGTATCCCATAGACTACCCCTTCTCTGGAACAGGCTCCCTATCCGTGTGAAGCAGAGTTCCTCCATAAGACAATTCAAGTGTAACTTGGACTATTGGATGGAGAACAGGGGATTTATTCCTTGTTTGGCACCTATGTCTCTAATGGACACATGTAGCCTGTAAATGGTTAATCTTCCAAGCCCCTCCTTACACTTATCAAGGGTGCCAGAACTTGTCAGAGATTTGGGATGCATAGCACACCTTATGATCATTAGCTTAGTACACACCTATGAACCTATAAATATATATAAGGTGATGTGATCTAACTAGGTGATCAAAACACTTCCATGAGGCTCAATGCTGGTATTTCCAAATTTTGAGCAGCCAAAGAGACATCTTAAGTGGTATTTAGGCTAGTTTTAATGATATCAGTGGCTGCAGACATGTATGAACATACTTCAAGATATAAAGCTCTATTTTACAAACCTATGCTAATTTGAAAACTGAAATGCTTGCAAAAATGCAAGTTTGTTCCAACATCTAGAATAAATGAGATGGTGCACACTAAAGTCAGGTTAGAAAAATGTATTGCAGTTTAGAAGGGAGAATGGTTCAAACACTACTAAAGTCTGGAAAAAAAAATTAAGATTACTGCCACCTAAAATGTGGATGATCCACTTACTTATATAGAAACTGAAATAGAGCTGGGAAATCGGTTACCTCTTATGGCTGTAATCCTTGATTTGGCACATATGTCAATATCAGAAAAAGATGTCTACTTTAAAGCACTGTGGAAAATGTATGAGGGATGACCATCCATCGCCAGAATTTGGCTGATACATATCTTAAGAGAGAGGGAGACGGTCACCTGATATATCTATTCACTCCATGAATGGGAAACAGGGAGAACAATGCGGAGATAATCGTTTAGAGATCTAGAACAAAAATCAGAAGTGAGTTATCCTAGAAAGTGCAAAAGGAAAGAACTTACACTGTTAAGCTGCAGTCTGTTATTAAAGATCAGCCTGCGTGAGTAGAATCTGCAGAGGTAAAAGATTTTCAGAGCAGAATATTTCATTCTTTTGAGAGAAAGCAGCCTGCAACAACAAAATCTGTCAAAGTTAAAGCCTTAGTCCTTAAAATATTGCAGCTGGCTTGGACAGTACAGCACGCAAGAGTAATACCAGTGGAAGAAATTCACATACTTAGCCTTTCAAAAAGTGTTATAAAGCATGTAATACAATTGTTATTGCAGCCTGATAGTAATATAGGGCAGAGAGTACAGGAATCATTGTAGCCTGAAAATGTTGCATGGCAGGAAAGGGAAGTTATTATTAGTAGTAAAAATAAGGAATCTGCCATTGAGAGAGTGCTTCTTACTGAAGTAAGCTTAGGAATTAAGGAAAATGTACAGCTTGGGCAGAATTCTAACCTTTTAGTCAAGTTAAAAAAGAAGGTCTTGTCAGAAAAGGATTCTTAGCAAAAGGTGAGTGTCAAGACATAGTTCACCGACATAACATTAGTGTAGTTAAGCATGGGCTGAAATACTAGACCAGCATTCAAAACCCACCTCTGTTAGTAAAGGATAGCAAAATCAGGACTCTAGGAAAATTTAAGTGAATCTTGCATGCATCTGACAAGCTCTTGTATTATTGCTGCCTGTCGCTATTTGCTCCTTGTTTAGACACATACAGTTTTCTTTCTTCTCATGTAACTGTGATGTGACTCAGTGTTTCCTTTGCACTAATGTTTAAAAGTACTGTACTTGGATGTGAGTAGTAAGTACTTGTACATCAGATCTGACACTTTGCTGTTCTCAAATGTGTGATTTTGATGATTAAGGTGAAAACTTTCCTGATGGGAGTCAGAATTTCTACCACTTTAGTTCCCAAAATGGGGCATATAAGAAAAATACTTTTATAAATATACTAATTGTGGCTCAGTAAGCTTCCCTGGAGGTATAGTAGAATTTATTGATACATAGTCCAGAATTGCTGATAATCACTCCATTTAGAAGAGCAAGAGTCACTCTGAAACAGAATTTTGGAAAGGCAGCCATATCATCACTATGATTGCCATAGATGTTCTGCCTTGTAATGCAAATAGCCATATATATATATATATATATATATATATATATATATAGTTTACTATCATTTACCCAAGTGCACTTGCTTGAATCCACTTTGTGCAAAGTCTGAAACTCAAATGTTGAAAAGTGTTGAACTCCGATATTTCCAATGTACAAATCTCACCCCTATTTTGACCCACTTTAACGCTTGTTCCTAGGTCGAATTTGATATGCATTTCGGCTGTATCAGAATTCGGCAATGTGACTTTTCACAGATGTGAGTCAATGATACGATCATATGACCAAGTGTACTTCAATAAAATGATAGTAAACCTTAAGATATATATATATATATATATATATATATATATATATATATATATATATATATATATAGTGAGAGAGAGAAACAGTGCAAAGATTCTTACAGATATGGGAATATTATGCCTTACACAAAGTGCAAATCGCTTGCTCTTTGCATGCAGTATTCTTGAATCTCACTCACTAACACTTGTCTAATTCTGTACCTGTGATCAGTATGCTGAACAGTACATCGCTGTGCATGCCCTTCTTAATGTTCACTCAAGACCCATGCTGAGCCCATTTCTTTTGTTCTGCTCATGTTTATGACAGTAACATCTATAGTTTATTACAGAGCCAATAAACTTTTATATAATCTAAGTAGGCATTTTAAATCCCATACACAGAGTCACATATTGAGAACGATGTAAGCATTGCCAGTTGCTTTTGTTTTGAGATCAGGGGCCTAAATATAATGTGAAGAAAATTTAGAAGAGGAAAGTACTTCAAAAACCTATTTGTATACTATATATATATATATATATATATATATATATATATATATATATGTTAGCACAAAACTCTGTTTTTTTTTTAATTAATAAACTTTTTTAATTAAATAATAAAACTTCACAATTCAGGTACCCGTATCATTAATACAACTAAACACAGAAATATCTTTCAGACATACCTATTGAATAATCACTATTTAGGATCTCTTGTACTATCAAATGAGCCTTTAAAGACTCTTGTATATCAAATTCTTCTCATTAGAGAGTACATTTGTCATACTTTTATTCTCCCCAAGCATGCTACTTACAAAGTAAGCAATATTTGTTTCCGTCTGCAGTTTCTGCTCACCATTTTAAGTTTTTGCATAAGATTGTGTTAGATTCTTGTGGTACTTGCCAGCCCATTAGTAATGCCACTGATGAAGATTTGGCTGACTCTGTCATAGACTAGCAGACAGAAAGCTGTATCAAATGCATACGACCTTAATAAAACACAGTAATTAAATAAATAATTCATGGTACAAGACAATGATTAAGTACATGTATGTGAAACGATGTTTAAAAGTGAAATGCTATTCACAAAGGGTCACTTTTATATCTCACCCGTAAGTTCACACACACAGATCTATTCTCATAACATTGAGACCAGAACATCTAAAACCCAAAACATCTAAAACCCATAACATCTAAAACCCATAACATCTAACACTACAAATCACAAGAAAATAACATCCCCTCTACATATAATGACACCAAACTACCAAACACACTTTTTACTATGTTTCTGCAGGGGGGGCAAGCCCCGCTGCACCCCCCACACCCGCTGTAAATTAAATATACCAACTCCAAGATCGCACTACAGTGGAAAAAACTTAATTTCCTAACCCTACTGTATCAGACCCCCCTGAAGAAACATAGTAAAAAGTGTGTTTAGTAGTTTGGTTTCATTATATATTGTTATATGTGTAGGGGAAATTATTTTCATGTGATTTGTACTGTTAGATTTTATGAAATTCAATGTTATGGGTTTTAGATGTTTTAGGTTTTAGATGTTCTGGTCTCAATGTTATGAAATTAGATGTTATGGGTTTTAAATGTTTTGAGGGGGACCCACATGTATATATATATATATATATATATATATATATATATATATATATATATATATATATGTGTGTGTGTGTGTGTGTGTGTGTGTGTGTGTGTGTGTGTGTGTGTGTGTGTCCATGTGCGTGTGCATATACTTCTTCTTCTTCTTTCGGCTGCTCCCGTTAAAGGTCGCCACAGTGGATCATCTGTTTCCATTTCTTCCTGTCCTCTGCATCTTGCTCTGTCACACAAACCACCTGCATGTCCTCTCTCACCACATCCATAAACCTTATCTTAGGCCTTCCTCTTTTCCTGTTACCTGGCAGCTTCATCCTTAGCATCTTTTTCCCAAAATACTCTGCATCCCTCCTCAGCACATGTCCAAACCAACGTAATCTTGCCTCTCTGGCTTTGTCTCCAAACCTTCCAACCTGGGCTGAATCTCTAATATACTTATTCCTAATCCTGTCCACCCTCGTCACACCCAGTGCAAATCTGAAAATCTTTAACTCTGCCACGTCCAGCTCTGACTCCTGCCTTTTTTCAGTGCCACTGTCTCCAACCCATATAACATAGCTGGTCTCACTACCCTCTTGTAGACCTTCCCTTTCACTCTTACTGGTACTCGTCTGTCACAAATCACTCCTGACACTCTTTTCCACCCACTCCATCCTGCCTGTACTCTCTTCTTTACCGATTTCCACACTCACCATTACTCTGAACTGTGTGCGTATACATATATTTAGAACACAATCCTAGTAAGAATCAAAGGGAGTAAGTCCAAAACTTATGGTAAAGACAGGCAAGGAAAGCAAAAAGAACTACAATGCCATAATTTGAAGTCACAGGAGAGGCAGATCTATGGAAAATGTTGTGCTTACATGAGGTAATGATACTGAGATAAATGCCTTATTGTAAGAAAAAAGAATCAGGTCTGCAAAACAAAATTACATTGGTATGCTAGCCTTCTTCTAAACATTTTAGGATAGAAGACATTCGAAAATAACTCTAACCAGTCAGTGTTCCACTGCTATGAGTACAACACATTTGTTTTTTTAGTTTAGCTTACTTTAGTTTTGTTTATGTTATTTATTTATTCCATTTATTTATTATGATAGACTAAGCTACAGCCCATTTTAAGTTAAGGCCTGGGGAAAAAATCTAAAGTTAAAAGGAATTCAGTACAACAAAAATCTGTGATTCACATGAAATTGTATGCACAATGTTCAAGAGAAAATAGTACTAGCTATACAAATGCTACACAATAGTTTTGTAACCGTATTCATGATGGTCATGGACTATTTACTAGAGTATGTATTCAAGATGGAGGAGGGAAAGGCCAAGGGGAAAAAAGTCATTTTTCCACTTTTTGGCTTGCATTTTTCTTTTATTCACATTTGTTCTTGCACTGTGTTTGTCAGAGGCAATGTAGCTTTTATTTTACTGCATGCTGGTTGCAGTGTGTAGTCGGTGAGTTACACTTTGTACTCACAGATGGTTATTACTACCCCTCATCTACCTTACATTTAAAAAGGGGTCATATCACTTGAGGTGTTCCCCACCCCACCCCTGAAATAACGTGTAACATTTTTAGCTGTTCAGTCAAAAACTATTAGAGGTATTGTTTTTAGACTTGCAATCCTCTCTGTAAGCGAGCTATATCCATGCTTTCAGAAGCATTAATCTAGATGCGTATAGGCATCATATGGCTTGTTAAAGCCCCAATGCTTCTAATAGTTTCAGAAAAATATTGTACTCTTTAGATTACAAAGAATATGCCTGGCTAAACCTTTGGCTGGTAGTCATTCACTATTCACTATTTGCTTTCTGCCCTCCCCACAGTACTGTTTGAAAGGGTCTATATTAGAACACCGAACTATCAAAATTTTGAGTGTTCTAATATCGACCCGTTTTCAGCGAATGCTGAAAATATCAAAGAAACAGAAAACTGAATTTTTTTCCTAGGGAAAGAATTTGGTTGTCCGTTTCTGTTGCTTCAGTATTTTCAGCACTGTGGTGGAAAGTTACGGGTCGGGTTCAGGTAAGTGTGCGATTGTGTGTAGGTGAGTTAAGGTTGGAGCGTGGGTCAGGTAAGTATGCGATTGTGTGGATGTGATGGTTAGGGTGGGGTAGGTGAGTTAGGGTTAGGGCGCGGGTGAGGTGACTGTACGATAGTGACGGACCTTAGTGTTAAGGTTTGGGTTAATGTAAGTGGATAGTTAGTGGTGCATGTATAGTTCAGTGTAGGGTTAGGTGTAAGAGTTTAGATTTATGTGTATGGATTGCTGTTTGTTTGGTGTGCTTGTGTTGTGTGTATGTATTTTGGAGCAGCAAACACGCGCACACACACACACACACACACACACACACACACACACACACACACACACACACACGCACACACACACACACACACACACACACACACACACACACACACACACACACACACACACACACACACACACACACACACACACACACATACATCATATCACTGTCCAATCAAATTAGCATGTCTATTTACTTCCCCAGCCAAAATCTAACCCTATTCTGCAAGCAGTCACAAACACACTCTCAGCCCCAGTTCTCAAATTTTCATTGCAAATAAAAATGTTAGTGTTACTGTGCTCTCCAATTTTTCATTTGCTGTTTAGCTCATCTATTCCACTATTCAACAAAACCTTTCACTCAACAACTTCTGCCAAATTACAGTCAAACTATTCTACAACTAAAAATTTTTAGACGAACATTAAGTTTAGCCAAACCAACTGTACCCATGTAAATTAAAATACTACTAAAAATAAATGTCACCCACCAGTCTTTATGAACCATGTCGTTGTTTACGAAAACTGTATACTATATTTGATGGGTTACCAGCCCAGAGTCACCTGGAATGAGTAGTTTTGTATTCAGTCTTTATTATTGTGATAGCGTGTCACTTATTTTTGGATTTTTTTTGTGATCTGAGTGGAAATAGCCTTGCTTTAACTCTGGAGGGACTGCAGACAAATCTGACCATTTCTAGGCCTCTTACTGTGTCAGAAAATTAAAGTATGCTGGATTGCTACTGGTCAATGGGTAAGTTTGAATTTTTTTTATAATATTTCTGAACTGCTATAAATTAATCTCATTTGTGTGGTGCTGCTCAGTGCACAGCAACTTAGGCATGCTCTGTATAGACACAGACACTTAGACCCCCATCTGACTCTGTATAACCCAGTCTATACATTGCTGGTGTACATAATAGTCACTAACTGCACAAATAGCCCCTGAGTCACACTAAGAGTGATTGCTATTCACGTGCAGCCATATATTCTTCATTTTAGACAAATAACACTGTAGTAAATCAACTCTAAACTCCACTGGTTTCACTTCCCCCTCCAGCCCACATTAGTAAGCATATGGATCCATGGATCTGCATTGTCCAAGTTTCTCTGTAGCCAGCAACGTTAAAGTGGGAATCTTGAGAAAATGTAGCAATTATCTCATGTTCACTGACAATCACCTACTACTTAAAAACAGTGTGTAAGAGATAATTATTTTTTGCTTTGGGAGGCAAAACTCTCACATGATGATACAACAAATAAGTAGATTATGAGTGCTACACAACACCACACTAAACCTATCACATACAAATACAGAAAAAAAAAAAAAAAAAAAAGTCCTACATATGCTGAGGCTCTTAAAAGAAACACTACTAAACTAAAAAATCCCTTGTATCCTTAGTAACCTTAGAAATACACAATCCAAGTAGTCTCACTATAAAACATACATCTAAAAGGTACAGTATTTCAATTGAAAAAGCCCAGAAGACAGTTCTCCAAGCAATCCAGCATTCTAGTCATGATGATGATTCCATAGTGAGGCATGTTGATGTACTGCTCAGTGGGCTTTGCATGGAGAGGGTCAAAGTCAGTTTTCTACCAGGTGCCAGGATTTGCCACATTACGCAGGCACTGAATTCATTGCACATGAGTACACATATGACACAGTCAAATCATATCTGTTATTTACTAGATTGTGTAAATATGAGGAGATTGCAGGAACGTACTTGTTAAACCTGTCTTATGGGAAAGGGGAGCAGGATAAACCCAGAGTCATATAGAGCCTTACATTTACTTTCATGTTGTGGAAAATAATGGAGAAACTAATATTGGATAAGTTATTGTCAGAAATGGAAATGTTGCAACGTGAAACCATATACTGGCATGCATATGTTGAAAATAGATCTATTACCACCTGTAATATGATGTTCTATGAAAATATAATAACAGTTATGAATGACAAATTGTGCTGTGATGTAATTTGTATACATTTAACTTTAGCATTTGATAAGGTCATACACAAAACACTGATCAATAAATTAGAACTAGGTATTGTACTCTTGATAAGATGGATAGCTGCATTGCTTACAAATACGACATGGCAAGTATCATATAGCAATTGGAGAGGTGAAATTCAAAGTTACAGTCAGGGTGTCCCATGGGATTTGCCAAATTCCCATACTTATGTAGATTGTATTTTTCAACTGAGGAGTGCTACAATCTGTATGCAGACAGCATGAAATTGGGTTAACTGATTACATGTTTTACAGATATAGTATGTCTACAAAATAACCTGACTAAATTGACTATTTGGGCACAGAAGAATAATATGCCGATAAATACATCAAAAACTAAGCATATGAAATTTGGAAGAGAAACATTTAAAGACAAATATTTAATACAGCACATAGTGATTGAAACTGTAGATCCATTTAAGGACCTAGGAATATGAGTATATCCAGAGTTGAGTTTTTCTAATCATATCAACCAAATGGTTAATGATAATTATAGAATTATAGGTTGTATAAAAAGATTGATAATGTCTAGTAAATCAGAAATGATGAAGTCATTGTTAGGTACTTAAATTATACCCGAACTTGAGTATGGAAAAACAATATAGAAACCTTATATGAAAATAAGAATGAATAAATGGTAAAGAGTAAAGTGGAAATATACCAAGGGCATCCATGGATTTGAAAATTTAAGTTCTTATGAAATACAGAAATATCTGAACTTCTTCAGTATCTCATATAGATATTTAAGAGGAGATCTTGTTTGGGTATATAGGATATTTAGAGACAACTATCTCTGGGAATGTTTAGGGTTATCAAAAAGTAGTAGAGAATCATCAGACAACCTATGTAGAAGATTCTATAGGAATGAGAATTGTAAAGCACAGAATAGTTTAGATGTTTTTAAGAACAGCCTGGACACTTTTTATGGGAACGACTGTTTTGGTATATTAGCAGGTTAGAAGGGCATTAATGCCCAAGCTTGAAATATTTGTATGTATGCGTGTATGCATGTATATAGTACATACGAAAGAAGTGGCAAATGAAACCAAAAACAGGAGATAGCACGGGCTGTTTAATGAAATATCCACAGTGATAGCTGATCTACTTTAGCCATCAGCATGTTGACCAAAACGGAAAGGTCACTTTGAGAACGCCCCCTCTCCTGACTTCCGTTAGTCACGCTGGCTCCATGTACGTTGAGTGCATTGACTGTATTGCCCTCTTCGTCCTGGGAAAACAGCACTTGCGAACCAGCCCTACTGTGCTCCAATCCCTGTTCAGCGTTACCGTTGCCACACGCCATGACAAACTAGAACCAAAAAAGCAGTAAAAACAAACTGGATCACACGAAAGAAGTGGCAAATGAAACCAAAAACAGGAGATATCACGGGCTGTTTAATGAAATATCCACAGTGATAGCTGATCTACTTTAGCCATCAGCATGTTGACCAAAGCGGAGAACGCCTCTCCTGACTTCCGTTAGTCACGCTGGCTCCATGTACGTTGAGTGCATCGACTGTATTGCCCTCTTCGTCCTGGGAAAACAGCACTTGTGAACCAGCCCTACTGTGCTCCAACCCCTGTTCAGCATTACCGTTGCCACACGCCAGTTCTAGTTTGTCATGGTGTGTGGCAACAGTAACGCTGAAAAGGGGTTGGGGCACAGTAGGGCTGGTTCGCAAGTGCTGTTTTCCCAGGACGAAGAGGGCAATACAGTCGATGCACTCAACGTACATGGAGCCAGCGTGACTAACGGAAGTCAGGAGAGGGGGCGTTCTCAAAGCGACCTTTCCGTTTTGGTCAACATGCTGATGGCTAAAGTAGATCAGCTATCACTGTGGATATTTCATTAAACAGCCCATGCTATCTCCTGTTTTTGGTTTCGTTTGCCACTTCTTTCGTGTGATCCAGTTTGTTTTTACTGCTTTTTTGGTTCATGTATATAGTACATGCTGGTGTAAATGACTTGAGAGGTACCTCCCTACACTATATGAAGTGAGAAATCATGAAGTTCTCAAAATATGTGTCCAAGGCAGGGATGGACCTAGCCTTGAGCAGCATTTTGTCATACCAAGAATTATCTTGCAATATGAACCAAAGTTTATTGACTTTAATAACTTTAATAATTGGTGTAGGCTTATGATATCATTCAAAGGGGATCCAATATATATCATCCTGGGTAGAGATGGAAGATAGTCCTCTCTGCTTTACAAGGATGTCCTGCACCTCTCTCCTCAAAGCTTTCATAAATTGGCTAAAACCATTGTCCACCCACATAGTTCATTTTTTTAGGCAAAGTCAATTCTCAATAGCTCCCAGAATAACATAGTAGAATCAGGATAACCTAAAGTTATTGTTGCTCAATGCTAGGAGCATTAACAAAATTCTCTACTCCCTACAAACATTCCTTAATGTGGAAAACATCAATTTATGCATTGTTGCAGAAACCTGGTTGAGGCCACTGAGAGAACCCCTGTAGTGCAGGATTTAAATGTCTACCACAAATTTAGGCCCACCACTCTAGATGAATGCACTAAAGGTAGCGGTATCTCCATATCTGTAAAAACGACTTAACTTCCAGTGTACTTATACAAGATAAAGATCTGGAACTTCTTCATGTCTAACTCACCATTAAAAGACTCCTTATCACATCATGGCTAAGTATAGGACCCCCTCTATCATTGGATAACTCCTATTTAACTACTATAGAGTCCCTAAGCAATAAGTTAAGCACAATTCTCTTAGGGAAATTCAGCTACATATAATCTTAGGATCATAGACGTTTACTAGGCTAATGATGCTAGAGCCTAGCTGTTCATGCCCCAGTTTTCCCATTTATCAATAGACATGGAGTCCAATGAATTTGGTATATGTCTGTGCTTTAGGGCATTTGCAAGCTGCCCTTGTCTGTAATGGGCACAGGTGACAAGCCAGTGGTGAAATTGCAATTTCTCATACACTGGTCTACATAGGCGTCGGAACCATAGGGCGAGTGAGAGGGAGCACACCCCCCACACTTTTACAGCTGCGGAGGAAGGAGGATCTAACAGATGACTCATGCATGCTTTGCACGCTAACCTGATTTTGAAAACAAAAGTGCGCAGGAAAAAAATATGCTTTTAAACACAGCTCCCAGAGTCTGAGTCAACCACAGTAAGAAGATGTTCTTATGTGCTCCATTTAGGTGCTTTTTATGGTGCTCTACACTGCTGTTTAGCTGCTTGTTATGGTGCTCTGCCATTTAGTTGCTTGTTATGGTGCCCTGCCGTTTAGCTGCTTGTAAAGGTGCCCTGACGTTTAGCTGCCAATGACTGTGACTCCTACTGATGTGTAAAAATGTTGGAGTCTTTGATTTAAGGTTTTCCAGTTGCATTGTTTTGATTATTTTTCTCATTTTATTGCAGTCCATTATATTTTAAACTTATTTTATTTAAAATTTGATTTGCTTTAATGTTTTAAAAGTTCCTGGTTAGGACAGTTAGAACCGTTATGTTTTCTGTTCTTTAACTGCAAATGGATTAAATCTAGCTGATTTTTGAGAGAAGTTGAGAAGTACTACTTTCATTTAAGGTAAGTAGAATAGAAAAAAGTTTTAATTTTTGGGAGTTTGACTAGAGAAGTATTACTTTTAAAGTAGAATAGAAAAAAGTTTTAATTTTTGGGAGTTTGACTAGAGAAATATTACTTTTAAAGTAGAATAGAAAAATGTTTTAATTTTTGAGAGTTTGACTGTTCCTGATGTGTGACTATTTTTCCCACCCAAGCACTCTCTTTGATTATGATGTGCATTTAAATTCAGTGCTGTCTTGTACTGCATATTTCACTTTGGAAGCTCCTGTCACTCTCATCTCATTTACTCACACTAGTGAGCACTAGAACATTAAACTGTGAAGACCACCCCTTCTGAGTGTTAAAGCTTCATTTGCTCTCCACCTTTTATATCATTGTACCTACTTAGTGCATACTGAAATCCTTAACGTAGTAACCAATTTTTCATCCTCCTTTTTTAGAATCTGCATCATCTGAGGCAGAAATACTCATAAACGGAGAGCCTATAAAAAAATTTTCAGGAATCAACTGGGATGAGCACTTTGGTTTTGTTGTGATAAGAAAAACAGAAGAGGGACATTATTTCTTAGCCTTCCTAGTCTTGCCAATATCTTGAAAGTCTGGAAATTGCTTCTTCGGAGCCAGTTTAGGATTTGTGCTATTGTTTTGCTCCTAGTAGGACAAGGACATTGATTCTTGACCATATCTGACTGGGCAGTGTGAATGTGACTTACATGATTGATTTGGTTGCTAGTTTGGTGGAAGCCTCTTTAGGTTTTACTTTACACCATTGTACATCTTAGTTCTCCTAACTGAGCTGCTGTAAATGCTATCCAGGGCATTTACTGTGTGAAGGCTACAACAAGCATAAAGAGCCCTGCAACAGCTGGGATGAGACTACTGATCACCAAAGAGACTCTTTCCTGCTTCTCAGGAACCAATTTGGGATTCGTGCTGTTGCTGAGTTTCTGGTGAGAGAAGGAGCATTGAGCTATGGTATGCTCACATTTATTCTCACTAGGGCTAATATACAATTATCTGCCATGGGATAGGTAAGTCCAATCAGAAGATGTTAATTCAAGCATCAAAAGGGAATTGGATAAGCTTAAAATGCCCTCCAAGTGAACTTATGTTGTGGTAGTAAATAGTTATGAAAAATTCCCCTTTTTAGATCACTAAGTGCCCCTCTCATCCCCCCCCCCCCCACACACCCAGACTTCAACAGCTTTCGGCGCCTATGCTGGTCTAAGTCCAGCATTCTGATATAACTGGAACATTTCTTTTGTTTCAAGCTTTCTTTAAGTGTTACTTGTTTCATAAATGATCTGTGAAAGAAATGTGTTACACGCGAACAAAGGAAAAGTCACCAGCACTTTAACCCTTCTAATTAGCATACTACTTAGATCTGACATTTATTTAACCCAGCAATGCACACACTAAGCAAAGTTAAACAAATTAAATACATTTCCTAACTGATAGTCTTAAAGTTAACAATTCAATTGCTTATAATTTAATGGCATTACCTCAAAGGAAGTATTTGCTTAACATTTAGAAATACACTTATAAGTTTAGTTAAATGAAATATATTAAGTTTTTCACTGTAAGTATAGTAAAACAATAAAACTAATCATTTATATTCCTCATTAAAAAAATGTTTAGCTTAAAATATAAATGAGGTTTGGTAACAAACCAAATTGTCCAGGGACATATTCAGGTGGGGGTTTAGGCAGAACTAACAATGGGAATTAGAGGGTAGGGTAAGGAGATTAGCAGGGGGGGATAAATGGGAAAGTAGGAGGATTGGGAGGAAATGAGGTAAGTGTAGAGAGGGTCTTAATAGGTTTTATGAGAGCATAACTGGGGAAACAATCACATTTTGATGTGAACTTGCTAATGCTAGTATGACGTCCACGATAATCTGTCTTTTAGTTGGGAGTTGGAGGTACTGTGGTGCAGGTAGGCCTTAAACTAATTTAAGTCAGGAATTGGAAGTACTGTGGTGCAGTTAGGCCTTGGATTTCTTTAGTGGGGAAGTGGAGGAATTTTTATTTTATTTTTTTTGTGGGTGTGATCAGTGGTGCGGGAGGAGAGTTTAATGGGATGTTTGGGCCATTGTTGCCATTGATGGAGTTATTGAGACTTGTTTACCAAAGAGGGGATTAAGTAGTGCGGGTGTGTCTGGCTGAATATCTGCACTGTATAAGTTAGTGTTTTTTTTTTTGTGAATTGTGGTAACCATGTCTGGAAGCAGTAAGAATTTGTATGTGGCCTCAGTGGTGTGCTTAGTTTATTGGTGGCATGCATTTTGACAAGAATGGCAGCTTCCTGGGCTGTCTCTGGCTAGGAAGCAGTAGATGTGCAGTGTAGGGGCGTGGGGTGTGAGACTGTGTCCATGTATCTCACAAGGGAGTGTCTTTCTGCACTGAGTTCTATTTACTTCACATTTATTAACCAGCCTGGTGCACAGTTCTGGTGCATAGCTCTCAAACTGCTGGCATCATACTCTGCGACAAAGATCCCAAATTCAGGGACACTGTTAAAATATTAGCACCTCAGGTTTAAGAAGCTGGCACAGATTAAAAGAGTATATGAGTTAACATGCTTTTTTCTTCGCAGGGACGTTCAAGTTGCTAACTTCTCTCAAGCCACTGTGCTGCTGTTTCATTAAAAAAATAATTTTCTCTCTCTTTTTTTTTCGAGAATGGTTGAATATGCATGGTTTGGGTTTCATTGGTGGTAGGTGACTGGTACTTGGAGCGGGTTCCAGGTTGTTTGAGGGCTGAGGAATAACCGTGATTGACATTTTGCTGTTGTGCATGCACAGTTGTGGCTGGTTGCTGCTTAACTGCTGATCTCCTGATTGAAATGTTCTTGTGGTACATCTTGCAGTCCTCCGGCAGTTAGAAGATGTGTAGTTAAGCCGTGAATACCTTTTTGTGGTCCTGCAAGCTTGTTTGGCATGATGGCTGTGAGAATGCAGGAAAAAAAAACACTCTTTGGAATCGAATTTTACAGTGACACTCAACATACTGATCATTGATTTGATTTCATTCAGCACACAGTGATATGTAACTTAAATGTTGTTTTCCCGTCAGTCACATTCCATTTTACTCATATGTCGTTTCTACATGAGTTGTTTTTGTTGAATGTGTTCTTGGTTGTGATAGATTTGTACTGTAGTTTCTTGTTATCTTTGTTATCCCTGGGATTGCTATTCATGTGAAAAGAAGAAAACAACATATACACAGTTTAAAGTACATTTTGATCTTTCTCCAATTAATGGTAATTCTTGAGTTAGCATCATATATAAGAAAGGTGATGTGAGTAGAAAATGGTGCCACCATGTTGAGAACATGTTGTGTTAGGATGTCCTATAGGACTTGTAAGTAACAGATTTTAAGTTATGTTGCATTTTGATGAATTCCATCTTTATATCTGAGCCACATGTTATTGAGATTTGACTTATTACAGGGGAAGCATAATAACATGTCATTTTATCTCTTCATACACCATTGTCATAAAAGCAAGGTACTCCAGAGACCTGTGTATTAATCCCACAGGTGAAATATGATTTACCACCTACAACCAATGCTTATCAATAACATCTGCAAAATGTTCAGCTGTTTTAATGATTTCATACTTACAGCTGTTCAGCAAGGGCATTATTATATTTTATTAATAATGATCTAACTCACTGTCCATTAATGAGATGGCAGAAGAAATTCTTTGTACTCTTTTCTATTCAATATACAGTTTACAGTTTTCAAGTCCTTGCCCTCCAATTGTAAGGAAAAAGTAAATCACACTGATCCATGTGTTCTAAGCAGACTAATATCTTGGGCAATTTGAACTAAATGGCTTTCTTAGTCAAAGTACCAACACAGGGAAATGATTCAAAATATCCAACTTGAAAAAGCATTCAGCATATACTGCTATTCAGAAATAAACTAAAGTGATTTATATTTTCCAACCCCCAATGCATATACGGAGGTTCTCCAACAACCAATTTAGTTTATTCATTATTTGGCTCTGTCATTCTATTTTCCATTTTAGTGGGTTTACTTTGCATAGTCTGGCCAGAGGGCTGACTTGCTCTGTGGGTGGATCTAGTGGTGGTCTGGATGAAATATGACACTGGTATGAGGGGAAGAGGAAAGAAACAAAGGGGAAAACAAATGGAGGGAAAAAAAGAAAAAAATAAGGAAAACAATCAATGTGGGGGGTTGGGGTGCAGGGCCACGTTCGCAAGGATTAGCATGGCCATGGAGTGGTGGCCATTGGTCTCACAGGCACATAGCATGATTAATGTTTTGAAGGAACGTTGTTGTTCTTGAGGATGATACCTCACAGTTGTGCAGATTTTCAAGGAGAGGCCAGAATTTGGCCTAGTATTTTTGGTTTGTTCCGCATGGAGTTTGTGTTTTTTTTTTTTTTTTTGTGGCAGATCGGTGATTACTGAGTTCACTGGGTGATGGCGGTCATTTGGATTACAGACTTTGTGTCCTTGGGAAGGTGTGTCTGAGACCTTTTGCTCCATTGACTTTCCAAGCTTATAAGCGAGGAATTTAGGAGTTTATCCCTGTTGTGGGTCTTTGTGCCACTGGGTCTCTGTGGTGCAGATATTTATGAAAAGTACACATCTTGGCTCCTCTTTTGGTCTGTCACTCAGAAACTTCAGGTTGCTGGTAAATTGATATGGAGGAAAGTCAAGAGATAATGTCATACAGTCAGTTAGTAAGTATAGTTGCATAGGTGACAAGGTTAAGTGACTTTACTAAATCTTGGACAGTGGGTTATATGTTTGATGGTTTGGGGTAGGTTTGATAGTTTTGGCGTTGGGAAATTGTACACATTGAGTTACACTTTGGGGGTATTGGCTTTATGGTTATATGGAAGTCATTTAAGAGGGTGGTTCTATGCTAATCTGGTCATAAGATGCTTTGCCTTATTAATATTGGTCACCAGCCTGAACATAAACCCCTACGTCACAAGATGGGTTGCCAACTGGCTCATGGACAGAATCCACATGTTGAGAGTTGTGGGAGCTAGGTCCATCTCTAAACCGGTTACAAGTGGCATTCCCTAGGGCTCAGTCCTAGGACCCCTCCTGTTTGGCATATACTTCTCAGAGGTACAGACAAGCACAGGAGGACTATGGCTGACCAAGTTCGCAGATGACTGCAAACTAGGGGCTATAATTGACTCTGCGGCTGACACAGACATCCTCCAAAAGGGTCTCACTGAGACAGATACCTGGTGTCAAAATCATGGTCTCAAGCTAAATGCTAAAAAGTGCATAGTTATCCCCTTTAGAAAAAACAAAGTACCTACAAACTACTACATAGGTGGTAGTCCCTTAAATAAGGAAGACATAATAAGGGCTCTGGGGACCCAAGTAGATAGTAATCTCTCCTTTGATAATCACATTGCCAAAGTGGTTAGAAAATCCTTCTGTGTGGCCCACCTAATCACAAAATGGTTCGCATCCAGATCAAAAGAGGTCATTGTGCCCCTCTACTCATCACTCATCAGACCCATCACAGAGTACAACGCCCCATTTGGGATGTACCTTACAAGACACCTGCAACAGCTGGAAAGACCACAGAAGTACCTTACCAAGAGGATCCCTGGCCTCAAACAGATGCCCTATGCAGCTTGACTGAAGAAATTCCAGCTGTTGCATACTGCCTACTCAGAGGTGATCCCTGCCTGACATACAAGGCCAAGTCCAACCCAGAACTGATGGACATGCTCCACCTAAAGAAAGCCATATCTCCTCGAGCAACACGCTCTAGGAATCTAAATTCCACCACAACAATAAATAGGACGTGCTGGAGGGATATATTCCTGTCCCAGAGACTTCCCATGCTTTGGAACAAGATTCCAATCTACATTAGGCAGAGCTCCTTGCTAACACTCTTCAAGAGAAACCTTGACGAGTGGATGGGAAACAGAAAGTTTACCCCGGGGATCACTTCAGTGGCACTGCTGGACAGAGGCACAGGGAACTAATCTAAGGGGGCAGCGAAAGCCAAAACATTCTGGCTAGGCTTATAAATGCCTTCGGGCAGATAGCCTAGTACCTACCTATTAACCTATGAACCTAAGAGATGCAGGCTAACTCACATCCTGTTAATCTAGTAATTTTCATGGGTGGGAGTAAGTTTACAAGAGCAATATTTAGAATCTGTTTCTGTTTTTAGGTTGGGGAATTGCTGGTTTGCAGTTCAAGCTCTGGAAGTAAGGGCAGGCATTTGAGTTGCAGACTTAAAGTCCTGCAGTGAAGGTACATTAGACCAATCAGGTACATTATCCCATGGCTCAGGGTATATGAGTCATTTCTGACAGACTTAAAGTTCTGCAGTGAAGGTACATTAGACCAATCAGGTACATTATCCCATGGCTCACGGTATATGAGTCATTTTTGACAGACTTAAAGTCCTGCAGTAAAGGTACATTAGACCAATCAGGTACATTATCCTATGGCTCAGGGTATATGAGTCATTATTGACAGACTTAAAGTCCTGCAGTGAAGATACATTAGAGCAATCAGGTACCATATCCCATGGCTAAGGGTATATGAGTCATTTTTGACAGACTTAAAGTCCTGCAGTGAAGGTACATTAGACCAATCAGGTACATTATCCCATGGCTCAGGGTATATGAGTCATTTTTGACAGACTTAAAGTCCTGCAGTGAAGGTACATTAGACCAATCAGGTACATTATCCCATGTCTCAGGGTATATGAGTCATTTTTGACAGACGTAAAGTCCTTCAGTGAAGGTACATTATACCAATCAGGTACATTATCCCATGGCTCAGGGTATATGAGTCATTTTTGAAAGACTTAAAGTCCTGCAGTGAAGGTACATTAGACCAGTCAGGTACATTATCCCATGGCTCAGAGTATATGAGTCATTTTTGACAGACTTAAAGTCCTGCAGTGAAGGTACATTAGACCAATCAGGTACATTATCCCATGGCTCAGGGTATATGAGTCATTTTTGACAGACTTAAAGTCCTGCAGTGAAGGTACATTAGACCAATCAGGTACATTATCCCATGGCTCAGGTTATATGAATCATTTTTGACAGACTTAAAGTCCTGCAGTGAAGGTACAGTAGACCAATCAGGTACATTATCCCATGGCTCAGGGTATATGAGTCATTTTTGACAGACTTAAAGTCCTGCAGTGAAGGTACATTAGACCAATCAGGTACATTATCCAATGGCTCAGTGTATACGAGTCATTTTTGACATACTTAAAGTCCTGCAGTGAAGCTACATTTGACCAATCAGGTACATTATCCCATGGCTCAGTATATATAAGTCATTTTTGACAGACTTAAAGTCCTGCAGTGAAGGTACATTAGACCAATCAGGTACATTATCCAATGGCTCAGTGTATACGAGTCATTTTTGACATACTTAAAGTCCTGCAGTGAAGCTACATTTGACCAATCAGGTACATTATCCCATGGCTCAGTATATATAAGTCATTTTTGACAGACTTAAAGTCCTGCAGTGAAGGTACATTAGACCAATCAGGTACATTATCCCATGGCTCAGGGTATATGAGTCATTTTTGACAGACTTAAAGTCCTGCAGTGAAGGTACATTAGACCAATCAGGTACATTATCCCATGGCTCAGGGTATATGAGTCATTTTTGAAATAGGTCCATAATTGTTTGCCTTTGTTCTTACATTCAGTTTTTTGTGGTGAGAGGTGTGGAGTTATGATCTTGATATGCAGGCTAGCAGCTGGCAGGGGCTGGGCGGGGGTGGGGGGGTGAGGATAACAGTTGTGATGTTAATTTGCAAATGCAAGGTAGGCATTTTGCTCAGTTGTCTAGATTTTGTCACATGTTTTGATGTGTTTTCTGCCAAATCGGGGGGGTTGATGACTGTTGTCACAAAATAATAACATACAACTGAGTTTCATACTTCAAATCCTCCATAAAGGTATATTGTCATGAACTTCATTAGTAAGAATGATATTCAAACCCAGTTACTGGCAGGAATGTTTAACCTCTGCTCCTATATCCAGGCCTTTGTTCCCCCTACAGTTTTGTACTAAAGCTTTCATTTCTTTTGCAGATAGGACAGCAGAGAGGGATGGCCCAGTGGCAGTAGAACCCAAGGTATACCGGAGTGTAAGAAGTCAGCCTCCAAGGAACAAGGTAGTGGGCAGCAGACTGGCATGGGTAAAATGACCCCAGAATTTGGTTGGCATGGCTATAATGGAGACTGTGTCTGGAAGATCAGGACTGGACAATGTTGCAGGTTTTGCAGTGTTGCCATTTTGTATGACATTTAATATTCAACACACAACAAATAAACCAGCAATATGGCTATTAGACACAAGAAACTACTGTAGGTAGGTTTAACGCTTTCATATTTATTAACTGAAAGACATCATCAGAACCACCTAATCTATTAAAACTAGGCTATTTTAAAGTAAAAAGCATCCACACCCACAAAAAACAGCCACTCAAATCACAGCCTCATTAATAATATACAAGTAAACCCTCCAACAATGTAAAATTGTTGTGAGATGAAGCAGGTCTAGGGATTGGTTATGGTGAGTTGTTCGTATGTGAGGTGGAGTCACAATGTGAAGTTGGGTTGGATTTGTGGGCATGGTAATTGGATATGAATTTTCATGCAGCAGGGATAAGTCCTGTGGCATGGCTATGTAGATGGCTTGGTTGGTGGTCTGTGCTACTTTTGAATGTTAGCACTGTTCTTCATTGGATTTGGCAGCAGCGTGTAGGCAATCAGATGGCAGTACATTATCTGGATTCCCTCTTTAAGGTTTGCTGAAGGGCTTGACAGAGCATTACAAGGTATGTGCATCTGTTGGGGATTTGTGAGGAATGGGTTTTTGTGGTTAAGCAGAAGTTTGATTTTCTAAGAAACTCATTCTTCATCTGGGGTTGCTAGTCAATGCAGTCCATGGATTGTGGTTTACCAGCTATGAAGGTAATGTGATAAATGATAATAATTAAAAAAAAACACTTGACGGATGAAATATTGGGACAAGGGCAGATTAAGGGTGGATTTAGCTCCAATAAGTATAGTTGCAAAGGTGACAGGGTTAAGTAACTTTAGTAATCTTGGACAGTGGGTTATATGTTTGATGGTTTGGGGTAGGTTTGATAGTTTTGGCATTGGGAAATTGTACACATTGAGTTACACTCTGGTGGTATTGGCTTTATGGTTATATGGAAGTCATTTAAGAGGGTGGTTCTATGCTAATCTGGTCATAAGATGCTTTGCCTTATAATAGTTGATCTTATAATAATGGATATAGTGGATGGATTACTATTACATTGATCTTTTAGAAAAGCAGATCTCATTTTGGTCATTGTTATATCCTTTAGGGGGTAAAAGGATGTGGCAGTTGTGCAGGATGGCATGCAGGTAGGCTTGTTTTGTTTCAGATGGTGTTAGGTTTTTTGTGTTTTGTGGTGCATTTGGCAGATAATGACCTGGGAATAATTACAAAGCTACTATTGGTAGTAGGATAAATGAGAATATGTTTGATTTAAAGAGGTTATACTAGGGTATAGGTATTACTTCCTTGTTGGAGAAGTATCATTGGTTTAATTTCAGCTGTTTAGGCAAGGGGCTGCTTTGGGTATTTTATGATAGGGCTTTGGGTGGTTGTTGACAGGGATTCCGTTTGACTCTGAGAGGATGGAGTACACTGAAATATGTTTGGCTTTGACCTTTTAATGCATGGTTAGGTTTGTTTTGGTGGTTTTGCTCTGGAAGTTTTGGTATGAGAGAGGGGGAATGGCCTTGTAAGGTTGGTGGGTGGAGAAGAACAACAGGCTTGTCCCTCTTCTGTTCCCCCTTTAGTGTTGGATGTTCATTTCAATGAGTTGCAAAATGTAAGTGAGTGGCTGGATGCTGTTTGATAAGTAAAAGTAGGCGAGCAGAGATAAGGACACTGATTATTTGGTTGGATGGTTAATTCAATAAGTGAAAAATTAAACACAAATTATATGGGTCTACATGGTACATTGACCAAGATATTGTGCTTTGGTTTTCCAAAAAGGTAAAAAATATGCACAATTTCAACATTCCTTGCTAAATATTTAACAATGACTTTGATATGCACTATCAACATTTACACTGTTGGAAAGGTCAGTGTCTGCTGAACAACTTTTGCGTTTTCATTTTTAGTCTAGCTCTTATAGTTAAAGAGTTATGAACGTTTGTTTTCTGTATGGTATTACAAATGGATTTTCTGAAAATGAGCTCAGGCTGCACTGTTGTTCCTATGGTGGATTTAAGCAGGCAGCTTTTTCTGAGCTGCTCTGGAGTGAATTAGTTAAGCATTAGCCTTAGCAATAGAGCCAGATTTGTGTGTTTGTTAGTTATTGTCTTACTAATTGTATACTCATTTTAGTAATGCTCTTACTTAATTCCTTATCTGTTGCACTACCATAGTTTGATAAAATTCATTGTCCAGTATTGTTTATCTAACCACACTCAGACCTGCATAAGAAACAGTGTAAATCATCATCATATGTCATTTATTTAATTGGTAGCCTTTATGTGAGATGTCACTATATATGTTTGTACTTTTGTTTTCTTTATAATATAGTTAGAGCTGGGTTATGGCCAAATGCAGATCTAGGCAAGATGCTGGACCAGGACCTCCTCAGCCATACCAGTATCCCATTACTTGGCTGTTTCTACCCCAGTTACCATAAAATACTATTCAAACTTGTCAGTGTGTTTATTTTTTTATTTACAATTACAATGTTCAGAAATATTTGGATTTAATTTAATTTATTTCATATTTTGGAGTAAAAACACTGACAGATATTTGTTGAACAAATCTCACAAAGAACTCAAACTTAGCATAAGCAACAGGAAACCTTTCTTTCCTTGAAACTCATATTTATTTATAGTGCATATAGCAAGCCATTAAAGTACAACAGATGTGCTCTGATTCATAATCAAATAGTATATAGTTAGTGGCTATATGAAGGGTGCAGGGATTCAAAAGACAATGTGTAAAGTATTTGTTATCATACTGGGACAGTCTACTGGATATAAGTGTTCTTTTTTAGGCCAGTCTCAGAATACTGTTTGGTGAAAGGACTTGGTCAGAGTCACACAGTAGACAAACAAAGGCTAATGGCATAAATACTGTACTACAGAAAACAAATCATGAACAGCTGATACTCATACTCATCTGTTCTATGTGTCAAACAAAAATCATACTCATCTGTTCTATGTGTCAAACAAACGTTTGTTGTCCAAAACAGTGTATCTCACATGTACTTGCTTGCAAAAAATAAGTTGAATTAGAAATGTATGTATCATTGAAACTCCAAGGATTGTACCCAAAGAACATGACTCATAAGATGATGCTCCTGTTTACTGCAATCAATATCCTCCTTTACACAATATCTAGTTTGGGATGCAAGAGACAAGTATTTAAACACACACACACACACACACACACACACACACACACACACACACACACACACACACACACACACACACACACACACACACAGATGTGGCCATCAGTTATAGTCATTTGTATGACTATGTACACCTCAGATGTTTGATTGCTGGAAGTATATTTTAGCTTGCTGCAGTCAGAACCATACAATATGACTCACTGCAGCTCTCCTCTCCCTTCTCAGCTCCATAGCTCGATAACCAAAGACAAATTCTACAAATCAGGAATGAATGTAAAGTATTATACTCATGTACATAGAAAGTTGCTTGTGTAACATTTTTGTGTTACTGAGCATTTTCTAAAGGATGAGAGGTCTGAGACTCGCATTTGTCATTTAGTGACTGCAATTTATTATACTTTATCAGAAAAACAGACATTTTATAATCAGCAGACCAGACATATGAAGACAAATTGGGGACAGCTGAGAATTGTAGCCTCTGTGCATATGCACACACACACACACACACACACACACACACACACACACACACACACACACACACACACACACACACACACACACACACACACCTGCACACAGCTATTAATTACAATCACTTGTATAACTGTGCACTTTAAATACCTGCTTCTGATTAAGGTCATTCAGATTGCCTACTCGATTAAACGACTTGAAAAAATAAAATAAATTAGCTTACTAATTAATCAAAATGTCATCAAATAAAACTGAAATCACAGAATAATAAAACTGTCATAATACATTTTTTTACTGAAAGGTTCACCCCATAAACAACTGTCACATGTGTAATTAACATTGCAGTTTAATAGTGGCTGATGATACCCATATAATTCTACTAGCCATTTTAGCTCTCCCTAATCTAAATCACCCTCCTTTTCACCATTAAAATCACCTTTAATATGGTCAATGACACAAATATATATATTTTTTAATTCTTACATGGTGATCATCATGTGAAGCATTTTTTTGTAGGAAAAGCTTGTAGGCAGTTAAGGAAAAGGACTTATGAGCATTTATATGATATTAAGGTGAGCAACACTGATAATACACTAGCCAAACATGCCACTACATGTTAATTTAGTTTATTGGTTACATTGTTTCACTGAGCAAGTCATTTGAATGGATGGTATATTAATAAGTTTGTATGTAAACGTTTTTATTCTGAAGAAGACCAGTAACAGGTCAAAAACACTTAATCTTTATTAAAGTCACTTCTTTTTGAGTTTTACAGTGTTTATTTTTTATTATTTTATTTATAAATTGTAAACCAGAAATGCATCCAGCTTGCTGGAGTTAGAACCATACAGTGCAACCCATTGCAACCCCCCTCTGTTGAATTAGAGACAAAGATCCAAGATCAGAAAGAGATTTTAAATATTTCAGTTTTTTACTTAGAAAAAGTGCTAAAATAGCAAGTTTTGTATTACAAATAATTTTCTGAAGGATATAACTCTAAAAGACTGCAATCCACAACAATTTGCCAGAGAGTCCTAAATTCTTTGAGAAAGAGTTCTGGACAAAGCTAGAAATAATGGGGGGATAAAGGCCCTAAAAAGGGACACATTTTAAATATTTCACAGGATTCAATAAACTCCATGCAGGAATAGTGTTATTCCTACACAGAGTGAATGGTGTCTGCTTCTGCATAGCCTTATCAGCAGTGCTCCTTACATATTAAAGAAGGCACGCTCCTGATAATGGCTTTGTGGACATGAACACTATTGAGTGCAGGGGCCGCATTCCAGTAGTGCTTGCACATCCAACACACCACCTCCACTCTGAAAGTGCCGTATGGCACTTTATAACTGCTTTTAGTGTCTGCGGACACTGAAAGCAGGAAATCTAAATAGGAAGCAATGGAGGTGGGGGTGTGAAAGGTAGTTCCACACGCCCCCTGCATTGTCAAAGTGACGTATGGCACTTTCTAACTGCTGTCAGTGTCTGCAGACACTGAAAGCAAGTATTTAAATAGGAAGCAATGAAGGGGTGTGTGACAGGTACTGTCACACACACCCTGCATTGCGAAAGTGCCGTACAGCACTGTCAACATACCTCTCAACCTCTCAGAGCCAAAAATCCAGACAAAGCCTAAAATGTTAGAGGGCATACCTATCAACCTGTTAGAGTAAAAAAACTGGACAAAATATAAAATAATGGGGGGACAAATAGGGACAGATTACAAATCTTGCCCTTACAAACCTAGAAAATTGATAGAGGAACAGGGTCGATATGAACCTAACATCTAGGGAAGGAATAGAAGTCTGAAACTCAAATGTATGCCATTATCTAGTGACTTCAATCCTGAGATTGCCCATACAGACTTAGACAATTGATAGAATGACAGGTAGTACATTATCAAATATGACTTACAAGGAGTATTGATATATGCAATTAAAGTGCTTTTATTGAACTTTTTTTTTTCCCGTTCCAAATAAAGTTTAAGCGTAGCTGTGCAGGTTTGCTCGCTAAAGCCATCTGCTCAGCATTGCTTAAACATCTCATAGGAGCTAAATACAAATGTATAGGTCAGCTTCTTAATAGCAAGATAGCATAGTCCTGTCTTTGCATGGAGCAGTTCACAGTTCGAATACCAAAACAGATACTTTATTTTTACATGGGAAAGCATTCATAAAATTATTATTTTTTTATTTTAAACTATGTAGTAATTGATAATTGTTAACTAGGGTAGTGTAGCTGGTTCAAAGTGTAAGTGTGAGTGCATATAACATGTGAAATCACCCATGTATGCACAAGTGTCCCATACAGTATAGTCACACCCCAAGGTAATGTAATGAAAGCACATAGAGGGACTTCATGTAAAATAACTCACATATACTTGATAATATGTCAGTAATGATTAATTAAGTCATAATTCTGATTTTTTTAATGAAAATTTAGCAATGGTTAGCAGTGGTTAGCTCTGCTTAGCTGGTTTAAGCATTGCTTAGACATAAATACTAAGCAAAAGTCT
Organism: Protopterus annectens; assembly: GCF_019279795.1. Lineage (NCBI taxonomy): Eukaryota > Metazoa > Chordata > Ceratodontiformes > Protopteridae > Protopterus > Protopterus annectens. The sequence goes on along the minus strand of NC_056743.1, from coordinate 1,670,301,831 downwards.
GCTCAGCTAAGTGGATTTGCACACAGTTAAGCAGTGTTCAGCATTTACCCCTTTAACCACTATTCAACTCAGCTTAGCAGATTTGTGCTACTGCTTAGCTGAGCTTAGCATTTTAAAAATGGTCGAATGACAGCAGAGGGTGGGAATATGGCCTTATTTAAACCACACAAGCAGGAATACAGCCATAACCTGTTGTAGTCTGATCTTTGCAGGAGCCATGTCTGGCATTGGAGAAGGGGCACACATTCAGGCATAGTGCTAGGGCATTCAGGAGTCCAGGGTCATGGTTGGACTCTTTGTAGAAAACCATGATGGCACACTGCTGCAGGGCCAGTACCAGGGCTCTCAGTATAAAGCAGAGGCCTGGGACCATTGGGCACATGACCTCACCAGTGCCACTGGAATCCCCGAAACTGGTGAGTAGGTATCATCATTATGCCAACCTAAAGCTTAGGAAGGGGGCACTCTTGGCCCAGTGGATGCAAGATGCTCGGGCATGAAATGCCCCACTAGTTTGTAAGTATCTCATCCATAGCCATACCAAATCCTAGCCTATGTGATAGACAGGTATGCATAATGTTTCTTTTCTCCCCCTACAGCTGTAGTGTAGAGGGCTAGCAATGTTGAGGCCCATGCCAACAGACTGACAAGGCTTTGGTGACAGGCTGGTAAGTACAGATCTACCTTGCAGTATATAGTGAAATAAATAAGAAGGAGTAAATTGTTTAATGTCAATAGGTGTAGTGTGTTCTGTGTCTAATGATTAAATAAAAGTTTGCCAGAGTAATATTGATCTACAGGATATGAAGTAGTAAAGCACCGTGTCATATAAGTGAAATAGAGACTTATACCACCAACTGTTGTGTCTACTCTGGTATGTTGTTGTAGACATAGAATGTGTACAGATTCTTCTCAGCAAATATGGCTTTGACTGCATGAATTAACTGAGGTTGTTTTGAGAACCAGCTATTATGCAAAACAGTAGATTGTGGAGCTGTAAAAGAAGATATAAATGAAATATGAAATATGTTATGCACTAACATTTGAACTCTGAATAGTAATGTCCAATGTATTATAGTGTGTCCCCTGCTGTAATGCCTTGTGTTATCCTTTGCTTTCCAGATTGTATTATTTCAAGGGATTAATACACAGTACACTATCTATCATGCATGAATCTGAGGATTACAAGGTCAGACTTCCTAACCTACAGAGTATTAGGCAGAAAACAGTCAAACAAAAGACAGCAGTTTCCCAGTAGCTCAGTGTGTTGAACAATAGCCTTGTTGTTCATTTTAGCACACCCAGACATGGTTCAAATCCAAGGAGTGGTACTGAGATATGTGCATATATAAACTCAAGAAATCATGAATATTTGTAGAAACGGACAGTGGTAACAGATATTTTCTCCACAGGTCTTATAGGTAAAGAAATGTTTGTAGTAGCTGTATAAAGGGTATACCAATACACAGTGTAGAACTGTTCCACTGTCCAACCCAATGCCTGTAAATGACAACAGGATAGGTACATACACCATGCACTCTTCACAATGCATGTCTCTCAAGTGTCATGCTGTCATGGGTAGTGGTCACTGCTATGGAATAGGAATCCAGGTGAAGTATGCCAGTAGCAGACTCACACAATATTAGTGGAGGGTACCCCTTCTTTGACAAGTATGTAACCCTGACATCTACAAGCCCCTTCCAGTAATGCAGCCATAGTTCTCCCAGTCTGCCCCATACCATTACAGGTTGACAGTCTAACAGGTATTAATGTGCTACAGAAGCTATGGGCCATAGGTAGATGTAAAGTGAGGGCAGACCTGTAGAGTATTGAGCAGTACTGTTTTGAAAAATAGAAGCCTATACAGTTGTTAATGGACTTTTTTCTCTCCCCCCACCCCTCATATGCATCAATAATTATTATTCATATAGTACTGGTATGTTATTTTCAAAACCTTTTGTTGGGACATGTGTTCTATTGTCGTTCATATATTTAATTGGTTGCATATTAATATACCTTGTTCAAATTCCATTATTGGTGGCCTGTTGCCATTAGTGTAACTTACATGCTGTTAAAATGCTCACTGTTGTTCCATTTATGAAAGTGTTCTGTTTGCTAAGCATCTCTTTCAAATCTGTTGGCTTGGAATAACTGGAACACCCATGCATGCTGTTATAATTAATTTTGAAATGTTTTGTTCATGATAAACGAATATATCTTGGAAAACCATTAAAATAGCATGTTTGGAAATGCAAATCTCGGCGGATCTGCCTGTCTCACCTCATCTAGTCATGGCACCGAGCCACAGCATGTCTGGAACCCAACTTGGAACATCCTTCTCCGCTGGTCCTGCACTACATTTGGGTGGAGCAACCTCAGGGGAAAGGGTCCTTCACCCCCCCCAGTCATGGCCATGGAGAGGAGCCCATCACCCGCAACATGTTCCAGGGTATGGTGTACAGCGTCATCCGCTCTGAGTTGGATGGATGGCTGCATCAGATGGAGGGCCACCTGGTGCACCTGGAGAGGCAGGCTGCCCTTGTTGTCCAGTCCCCAGCACAACCACCTTTGGGGCCATGAAGGTCCAGTGCTGACTGCCCATGGGTGGGGACCTCAGCCCCACTGTATCCATTTGAGGGTTCATGCGCCTCTGATACCCAACCACCCTCCGTGTTCAAGGTTTTTACCCCCTCATGTGTCATATACTGCCCCTGTCTGCTGTCTTGTGTGTCTTATCTGTCTGCGGATGCAACCTATCCTACCCAACCTACCTCTCCAAACATACTTGCAGCCCTACTCCAACATCCCAATCTCACCGTAATAAAAAAAAGGGCATCTGTCCCGCAAAAAAATCATTGCCCCATACATAGCTCTACATTTCGCCCCATGTCCAGTGACGTAAATCAATCTACATGAAAATTACTCTACAAATGTATGTTGCTAACACCACTGCCTGTGGGGTGTGAGGCTGTAAATTCCAAATTTTCCACATCATGCACAGCTGTTGCTGAAGTAGAAATTTAGAGCTATGGTCCTTTCCTACACCCATCCTGCACATCCCTAGCTGCTTTTCCTAATGTTTTACCCCCTGCTTGCTCCCATTTCACCACTTTCCTATCACTCTTTTTTTCTTTTCTTTGTTTAAAATTAGCACAGGTTTAAGCAGGAATAAGCACCACTAAGCAAAGCTAAGGGGACTTAACCATCTGTTAGCCTCGCTTAGCTTCACGCAAAACCATGCAAACCCACTTACAACTACTTAAAAGTGCTTTAATCACTCTGTCTCCATCAGCCCTTGTTCTGCCCAGCAACAAAATAATCAGCCCTTCCAAATCTTGAATGCAGGACACTGTGTTCTACCACCACAGCAACATACCACTACACCATCTGAGCTGTAAATATTTGTAATGCTTTAACAAACAGATCATGCATTATGGTCATTTAGCATTAATGAAAAAAAGTCATCACTACCAAGTCTTGAAACTAAGACCCTGTGCACTACACTCATGGCAGCAAACCTCTACACCATCTGAGCTCTGAAAATTTGTAATGCTTTTACAAACATATCATGCGCTACAGTCATGTAACATAAGGGAAAAATACACATTCCTGGCCAGCCTTAAATGCAGGACCCTGAACACTTCAGTCACAGCAGCTACCTCTACTCAACATGAGCTGTGAGAATTACAAATGTTTTAGTAAATATATCATGCAGGATGATCATCCAGCATTAGGGAATACCTGTGGAATTAATAATCAACCTCTTACTGCAAGACATCTGCAAAAAGCCTGACAAAGTGGGGGATAAAAGGGAAACAATAGTGACATATTTGAACTATGGTTGTTATAAGTGTAGAGGTTTGGTAGAGTATCATGGTTTGTTTTAACATATATTTTCTGATAGATTCCAGGTCTAAAACACAAATGATTGTCATAATTTAGTGATGTCAATGCACACATCATCCCAGTAATTTGTCAGAAACTCACAACTGTTATGGGGAACAGATGAAAAATATGAGCCATGCATCTGGTCACTGTATAAAAATCTGAACAGTGGAGAGATATGATTGTAATCATGTAACAGAAGGGGAAAAACACTGAGAACTGCCAACCATTTTACCCAGCACCTTCTGAACTACAGTCAGACCAACACAACACTACCCCAAACCAGCTCTGGGGAATTACTCATACATTTGCAAATATATCATGCACTACAGGGATGTAACTGTAGGGAAAAGCAGACATCGGTGAGAAATTGTCTACCCATAACCATTTACACAACAGTCACAGCAACTTACCAGTACATCAACTGAGCTCTAGAGTACAACGATTGAACCAACATATCCTGATTGCCAGTCACACAATACACTGACATAAACCGCCCCAAGTCACAGTGTACTAAGGTGTTACAGGACATTTTTCAGTCTGAACCTACAAACATATACAGCTGAAAGACCACCAGTGGCTGTAGCAGCATGCACAGTCAGATAGAAAAGGATCTATGATACTCACATTTTCCCCACTCCCTATGCAGCTCAACAAACATTTACACACTACACTGCTACACAATCTTGTCAATCTGGTAACAATGGCCAGACATGCATAACTTTCATCTGTACAGATTTCCACAAAATGTCCAGGGTGTGAAACCATATTTATGGCCACTGCCTCACAACACTTCTGGTAATCTGCTAAATCACTGGGATGATATCAGGAGTGAAGTCACTAAATAATGATATACCATACCTCTTACTACAAGACATTTGGACAAAGCTTGGCATACTTGGGGACAGGGGGCCAAAAAGAGGGACATATCTTACATAATGGTGTTACAAACTGAAACAGTTGCTGGTGTTACAGGGTTTCTTGTAACATAGCTTCTCTGAAGGATATGAAGTCTGAAACACAAATGGATATCAACATTTACTGACTTCAATCCTCTCATTATCCTACTGATTTCTCAAAAAACAGAAATTGTCTGAGGAACAGATGAAACATAAGAAGCAAACATCTGGCCATTCTTCTGAAATCTGGACAGTTGAGAGGTATGTCATAGACATATCACTGTCAGACATCAAGTCACAGACAAACCCCGTTAATCTGGCAATCTTCTATGTGTATAACAGCAATACTTACTTACAATCTGCACCTAATTCTGGAACGTTGTCCCCCATTTTGTTGGGCTTTCTCCACATTTCCTGTTCTAAGAGGTATTTCCGCCTACCTTCTATGAAGCTGTAACTCCCACACCTCCATTATTTCCCCCTCACAGGCAAAGAAAAGGGGCAAGGCCCACATGAAGGACTTAATTATAGCACTGTGTTGCTATAGCATTGGCTAATGGAAAGACAACACAGTTGCTCTGGATGCAATTAGCAAGTAGGAGACACCAATTGGTGCACAGGCCATCACCTGCTCATGAGCATTACCTACAAAAGGCAAGTTGCTGCCTATGCAAAACAGGTCTGAACCTTTCTACACAAAGACAGACTGCAACTACACAAAGTTAAACATTTGCATTATTCTGAGAAAACTCTTCAGCACTGTAACAGGTATGTCAATCAATTAAGCATGTAATGGAATACAGAAGGGGGATGCAATAATATGAAATTGGAAATTAAACAGTAGGTCTCAACAAGACTTGCTGAACTCACATGTTGTTGTCCAGCACCTATGGCCATTCCTGCTGGCCCTGTCTGCAGTGACATAGATCACAGCTCTGGCCCCTGAGTCACCCCAGCAAAGTTCAGCTCACATATGACTACTACTGGAGTGTCTATTGACCAACACTGACTGTGACACTGCCAGGCCAGCTACCTGGAATATTGCAGATATTCATATGTCACCTGTGAATGCTATTAAGATACATATGCTTGTCTTATAAATGTAAGAGACCAATATAGAGTATAAGCATAGCAAATAACTGGCGCAGAAGTGTGTGTTGAACTGTATGTTATATACTGAGCTCATACCTTTCAACTGTCCAGAGTTTTGCAGACTGGCCACATGTTTGCCTCATATTTTGTACCCAGTGCCTCATACCGTTGTGTTTTGTCTGAAAAATCACTGGCAACACAGTAAAAACTGAAGTCATAGCATAATAGCATACATTTGAATGTCAGACATCATATCCTGCAGAGTATTCCTGTGAATGCAAAACTGTCTTTGCTAGCAACTAAGTGTATTACAGCTGGATTTATAAAGTGTCATTATCTTCTGCCCCCCCCCCCCATTGATGTATGCCTTTGTCCAGATGTCTTGCTCTAACAGGAGCTAGGAGTCTTAGCATGAAATAAATGTCATTGTATGCGTACCTTGTCCTGGAGGATGCTGACATTTGTGCAGTCAATGAAACCTGGTTTGCAGCTGTGGACAGCACACTAATCTTGCCAGGTTACTCATCCTACCATACATTTAGACCCCAAATGGAGGGCTGCAAAGCCAAAGGAGGTGGAGTTTTAAACTTTATCATACATATGCACACCTCCAGGCTGGCCAAACAGTATGAAACATGGGAGACATCCCAAGTGCAGTTAGCTGTTGACAAAACACCTATTCAAATCATAGCTAGCTACAGACCTCCAACCATGAGTCTGTACACCAACTACACCTATCTGGACTTGCTTGAATCTGTTAAGATTCAACCCTCTACCCTCCTCCTGGGTGACTTTAACTACCCAACCATACTGTGCATGACCTATTCTACCTGTACATGAATGCACAGAGATTCCTTGGCTTTGTCAATGCCAGTGCATTAGATTCGCTGGTCAACACCCCTACGACAGGTGGAAATATCCTGAACCTGGTCCTAACCAACACGAGTAGCCACTGTAGGACTCCTACAGTGTCATCCTCCTTTGTAAAATCTGACCAAATAACCATCACTTTTGAGGCCACCACCCCTCCGTCACGGTCAAACAAAAAACACTTTCCAAAACTGAATATAAGCCTCCTTAGAACAGGTATAAGTAGTTTTACAGCCACCATCCCATAATCTGGAATTAGCAGTAGTGTCCAAGTCTACAGCACAATACTATGTGAGCACTTACATAGCTGTACGGACTCAGCAATACCTGACAGGGCAAAATCATCTCCCTCAAGGTAGGGTACGCATCTGTGGTGGACAGCAGCAATACACAAATTCCATAATAGGTGGAAATAATTGCTAGACAGGTCCAAAAAGGAGCAGGTGTCATATTGGAAGCAATGTCACCTTTGTCTAAACAAGCAAATAAGGTCACAGGTGAATTACCCTAATGCTAAGTTTAAGTGCAAATTGGACACATCCACCAAGGCCTATCACAAGGCCTTCCTCACATATGTCTGCAATCTCAGAGGCAACACCCAAATCTGCTCTGTAGTGGTGGTCAATAACACAACATGTGCATATGGCATAGATATAGCCAACCTGCTGCAGACAGGTTAAGTGTAAACATCACCCCCATCTCCTCATCAGCACACATGGACATGCACAGTACCTGTCCCCTCACCTCATCATCAGGAAGCAGATCCGTAATGCCCTCATGAAGGCAACAAACTGAAGTCTTCATGGGGCATGGCACCATCCCTGCCTGCATTCTACATGAACTCAGCCATGACCTCTCAGCTCCATTACACACTGTAATCAACCAAAGCCTGAGCACCAGTGTTATCCCATCTGCATAGAGGACAGCCACTGTCATACCTCTACACAAAGATGGAGCAATACACTGACCCAGCCAGTCATATGCACATCATTCTAACTAGCTTGATCTGCAAGAGCATAGACATCATTATCAATTACCTTATAAACAGGGACATCGGCAACCTCAAAATGCTTGAGCCCACACAGTGTGGTGTTGTCAAAGGGGGATCAGGCCTGTTAAACCTGGTTGACCTCTTTGAAGCAGTCAATAAACACAAGAATGAAGGAAAGACACTGCACACTGCCTACCTTCACCTATCACAAACCTCTGACAATAATCCCCAGGCGGCTATGATACATAAGCCTACACAGCTAGGCATCAACCTGTATGTTATCAAATGGGTAGCTAACTGGCTCAATGATAGTACCCACTCAGTCAAAATAGTGGACGCCACCTCTAGTAGTAGACTCTTATAGAATGCTGTACCCCAAGGATCGGTCTTGGGCCTCTACTGTTTGAGATATATGTTTCTGAGGTATGAGACCAAACCAGTGGTCTGTGGCTGACCAGATTTACAGATGACTGCAAGCTGGTCACTGTCTTACATTCCCCTACTGATGTCAGCATCCTCCAAGAGGCCCTTACCCAAATTAATGACTGGTGCCATTAGCATTGACTCAAACTGAATGCCAGGAGATGCATCATTTTCCCTGCTGTGGTAGATGTCAGCCACAGTAATTATGACTAATAACAATGCAGTGAGCATGCAATCAGGTGTGAGGCGACTTGTGCATCAAGGTTGATAGCAACCTCACAGTTTCCCGCCACATTGGCACCATTGTATAGAAGGCTGTCTACATGGCCCACTTCACAAATATGAGTACATCATTCAGGACTCAGTAGGCCACAACATCCCTGCACTTCACCCTTATCAGATGCATTACTAAGTACAATGACTCCTTTGGCATGTACCTTGCCAAGCAAATGCGGCAGTTATAGCAGCCACAGAGGTTCCTGACCAGGCATATCCAGGGTCTGCAACACCTATCCTATACAGATAGGCTGAAAGCCTTGTCCCTGTACTCACTCTCATACCGACTGATCATAGGCAACCTGTGTCTGGCATACAACACCATTTCCAAACCCGTCTTGATGGCATTTCTGCATATCTGTAAGACAAACCCCACTCATGTAACCCATAAGCAAGGACCTCACCTGGTCTGTGACATGAATAGTATTTGATGGAATAGTTTACTGTCCCACACAGTGCACTGTCTGTAAAATACACTCCCTCCCCATGTCTAGCAGAGTACCTCTATAGCCCTGTTGAAGAAAAAGATGGATGACTGCATGGGAAATATAAAAGATACCCATGGGATCCTGCATGTGTCCCAACTGGACAGGAGAAACAGGTGATTGCTTTGAAGGCACATGGGGAAAAGTCTGGGCTAGGCTTATGAGGGCATCCAGGTCAATAGCCTTGTATCAACTTATGAACCTAATAACCTAGTACTTTACATGTTTCCTGTATGTACTGCAGACTGTCCTGCAATGCTGTCTGAAATAAATCCCTGTGAGTCTGAACTGTGTAGGTACTACATTGATAGAGTATTCTCTTGTTCCTTCATTAGTTATTATCACATATTATTAAACCTTGTCATTGTGTCTGGTCTGTATAGCAATATGTCAGCTCTTACAGTACTTGCATGTGCACTTAGTGGATAGCTCACTCCAACAGCTTTCGTCTTGGTCACACATCATTCTGCTAATAGGCCCATCACACAGTAAGAGTTGTCACCCTTTGTTGTGGGCCTTACAGTAGCTGGTAAAGAGATGGATTGTGGTAGTCAGAGCTACTGTAAAGTCTGGCCTGAGGGTCCCATAGGTAGCAAAGCTGTGCCAGTCTTTACCAGGAGTGTGTGTGTGTGTGTGTGTGTGTGTGTGTGTGTGTGTGTGTGTGTGTGTGTGTGTGTGTGTGTGTGTGTGTGTGTGTATCAGAAACATTATACTGCAGGGCATACATTTACATATGTTATCTTCTCCTCACAGGTGAACATGGGGGTTTGTGTCTCTCTCCCCTCACAACCTGATCTCAGTGTCTTAGTGGACTCTGATGATGATGGTGGTCATAGTGAGGCACAGGTGGGGTTGTCGCGAGCTGAATCTCTGCCATTGGTTGGTATTCCACTTTCAACCACAATGTCTCCACATACAGTAAGTATGCTTACACATACCCAGTCCCCAGCAGCCACAGATAATGGACAGTTGGAGAGTTGTGGCATAGAACAGGTTTGTGTGGTGACTATGGCAAGTGTGAGTGTAGACACTAGCCATAGCCAGAGACCAGGCGAGGTCACACACAGGCAGATGGACAGGGGTGCTTGATGGAGGACTGCTGCCCATCAAGCTCCTGTCACAAGTGTCAGAGCAGGTGTCACCAGATGCATGTTACGGTCCATCATGGAGGGACAGGTGCATACTGACCGCAACACCAGACAGATGCTCAAGGTCATGAATGCAGTACTTGCTGCCATGTGTGATGACCTCCATGGCATTTATGATGCTGTACATCATTTTGCCAATGTTGTGGATACATGATGGGGTGACACATTGTTACTGCTTGACTATGCAATGTCTGTGCTTGAGCATATGGTGGGAGTAAGATGTTGGCAACATGGACGTAGGTCAGCAACAAGATCAGCTGAGAGCTTACATACCACCAGCACTACTGAAGGGAGGGTGCTGTTCACACCCCACTGGAGCAGGTTATTGGCATGTGGTCCAGGCCAGTCCCATCAGGGACACAGATCCAGCAGACAGCAGTCACCACTGGAGAGTAGTACTGCATCTGGCCTTGGGCCTGGAGTGCCAGTGAGACTCCTGGCAGAACCAGTTCTCATGTCCCTAGCAGGAGACTGTGAACTGTACATCCTGCCATGTACAGTCCATGGCTGTCCAACATAGCCCTGTGTAGGGCATCCACATGGCTTGATTGTGTCCATACAAACACTCACACATCTTTATCACAGGCCAGTCACCACCAGACATGCACAACTCCTCTGCATGGCCCAGTTGAAAACCACCCATCCAGACACACACACACACACACACACACACACACACACACACACACACACACACACACACACACACACACACACACACACACACACACACACACACACACACACACACACACACACACACACAATGTCAACCATATGGCCCAGCAGCCTAGGCCTATGGGAATCCCACACCACACCCTGTGCATGTGATGATATCTGTGCCACATCTCTGGTATACATACCATTGATGCAGGAACATGTTAATATGGGTTTGATGCACAGGGTGAATATAGTACAGTATAGTAATGTAATGCTGTATAAGGGGATGTCTGCTGGCAATAGTTATGGGTGCACATTGAGGTGGCTGTACCTTTTTAGCCATGATGCATTACTGCTGTTAGTACTGTTGACTGACTGTAGTGTTACATACTGTTTGAGTTCCAGATGTCTGTGTGCCTGCAGGCTGTGGGCCTGCTGACGGTAGCAATGATGAGTATGGTAGAGTGGAAATGCAGTGACCTTTTCATTACCAAGGTACAGCTGTAAATGTACATGTTTACCAGGTGTGTTAACATGCAACAGTGTGTGAGGGACAATTGGGGTGGACAGTGTGAACTTGCATACATATCCCTTGACACAGCCAACTAGCCTTCACACGTCACCTGGGTGTTCTGTACTACCACAGACTCATACATATAGAGAAGGTTACTTGAGTACTGGCACTAGGTCCCTCACAAGCTTAGCCATTTCATTAACCACAACAGATTCACCTATCAGTACCTGTTGCCCCTGCCATTTCTGCCCTATCCAATCAACCTTGATGCAGTTGATGAAAGTATGCATGTTACTGTGTACAAGATTTGGGGTATGTATTCCTGACACAGGTCAGCCTGTGTTAGTCTAACCTGACAGTCACCAGCATGTGTGTCTGCTATCCCATATGCAAGTCTGGCCTCCTGTGCTGGTATTGCACACACAGTCATAGTCCTGTACATGGGGCAGCTGTTGAAGGGCTGATCACAGCCCCTACCTGCCCAGTCTTACAAACAATAGTGCTAGATACATAACAAAAATACCACAGAGGTAATGTAGTGTTGCAGTGTCTACCACTACTATTCAAGTGGTTGACAATTGGAGGGGCTGTTAGGATTGTCAGTGGTAAGTTCAAAGTCCCTTAACATGGTAGCATCATCTGACACACACAGCACACACACACTGCTGCATGGGAATATGCATTGAAACACACATGCACATAGAGTTGACACTTCTCAGAGTAGATGACCTACCCATCTGTTTATGGACAATACACAGGGATATGACCATTGCATGCACCACAGTGGTTTTGTGTTAGAAACTGTGTAACTGTGCTTGTAAGGTGGATGACCTATGTATGGGCTGAAACTAGGTTGGCAATGGGGGAGTTCACAGGGTGGAAGATGCACACAAAATAATATAGCCATCACATACACACAGTAAAGAAAGCCACATGCAATATGCATACAGAAACACTTACACAGTTGCCAATAGACATATTAGTAATCCTACATATCCACTTGTATGCACAATAGTGCAATGTACACGTGACATGCTTCACATAGATTATATACCTGGGACATGACACACAACCTCTTACAACATGTAATCTTGTGAATGCCTTCATGAATGGTGGGATATCCCACCAGAAATAGTGACTGGTCGCATCTACTGCTCTCACAAACTTGGACAAGTGATAGAGTGACAGCCTTTGTATCAGCATGATGTGTCAGTCAGGTATGATGTCTGATGCTGGCATGTGTGTCACTATGGTAACTGTGATATATTTGGCAATGATATCACAGGAATGATCATTGTTAAGGGGCACAGGCCACATATAGGTTGCAAACATCTGGATATTCCATTTACATCTATACAGATGACTGGTATGGGCTGTATAGTGTAACATGGTGCATGTGAGGCAGATGCCATTAACAGGCTCTTTATAGTAATGCCATGGGCAGGGGGTCAACAGGCCTTAACATGATGTAACCTACATATACAACAGCCACAGGGGATATGCTTCACAAACACTACTATAGTTGTCAGTATTGAGATTAGAAGCCCTACCTATCTAATAATTTGTACTATATTACACAGTTATTCCACATGGCACAGAGCTTTGAGGGTGGACAAGTGTATACAGGTAAGGTGAATGACATCAGCAGGCCTTGTAAAGTAGGGCAATGGAAAGTGTACTGGTGGTAAATGCCTCAAAATGGTATAACCCACACCCCCAGAGGATATGATTCTCACCAAAGCACACAGAGGGGTATGATTCTCTCACACACACACACACACACACACACACACACACACACACACACACACACACACACACACACACTTGCCAGTAATATGTTTAGAAGCCCTGCCTACCTATCTAGTTATGTGTGCTTCAGTGTTATGCAGTTATCACATGCACCACAGAGCTTATAGGATTTAACAGTGTCCCAAGGTACATCTAAGGTGAATTACATCAAAAGCCCTTGTAAAGTATGGCAATGGGAAATATATCAGGTGGGAAGGGCATCAAAATGCATTACCCTACAAACATACACACTTACAAACAACTTTACACTCACACACACACACACACACACACACACACACACACACACACACACACACACACACACACACACACACACACAAACACAAATTTGCTGTAACTGATATTATAACCCCTGTTTATCCAGTTATTTGTACTATACTGTTACATAGTTATTCCATGTGCCATGGAGCTTATAAAAGTGAATATTGTCCAAAGGTGCTTCTAAGGGGAATGACATCAGATGGACTGCTAAAGTAGGGCACTGGGAAGTGTTGTGGGTGGGAAGGTCCTCAAAATACTGTATCCTACAAACATACACACTTACAAACACTTTTACACACACACATTTGCAGAACTGAGAATAGAACCTCTGCCTATCTAGTTATATGTACTATACTGTTATGTAGTTATTACACATGCCACAGAGGTTATAGGGCTGAGAGTTGTCCAGAGGTACTTCTAAGGGGAATGACATCAGCAGGACTGCTAAACTATGGTACTGGGAAGTGTTGTGGGTGGGAAGGTCCTCAAATATACAAACACTTTTACACACACATTTGCCAGAACTGAGAATCGAACCCATAACTATCTAGTTATTTGTAGTATATTGTTATGTAGTTATTACATGTGCCACAGAGCTTACAGGGCTAGTGCTGTCCAAAGGTACATCTAAGGGGAATGACATCAGCAGGACTGCTAAAGTAGGACACTGGGAAGTGTATGGGGTGGTAATGGCTGAAAACTGTTTCACCTACAAATAAACACATATACACTTAATTTTGCCAGGACAGAGATTAGAACTCCTATTTACCTAGCTATTTGTGCTATAGTGTTATGCAGTTATGGCATGCACCACAGAGCTTAAAGAACTGTCAAGTGTCCAAAGGTACTTCTAAGGTAATTGACATCAGCAGATCTTGTGAAGTAAGGTAATGGGAAGTGTTGTAGGTGGGAAAGTCCTCAAAATACTTTATCCTACAAACATACACACTTACAAACACTTTTCCCTGCACACAAACACATTTGCCAGAACTGGGTATAGAACCCCTGCCTATCTAGTCATTTGTACTATACTGTTACATAGTTATTGCACACATCATGGAGCTTACAGGGCTAAGGGTTGTCCAAAAGTACTTCTATGGGGAATGACATCAGCAGGACTGCTAAATGTAGGGCACTGGGAAGTGTACTGGCTGGGAATGGCCTAAAACTGTTTCCCCTACAAACACACAGACACACCCACACACACACACACACACACACACACACACACACACACACACACACACACACACACACACACACACACACACACACTCAAAGGCAGGTGATGTGATATTACAACCACCACCTCAATACTATTACACAATGGAGCTCACCTTCACCCTGGCACATGTGACTGGTTATAACCGGTATGCCACTGTCCACAGCAGGACGTCACTCTATGCCATTCAGGATATCCCTGTGTATGACTCACTCTCTGTGTTTGTGTGTCTCCCTGTGTCTCTCTCTCTCTCTATCACTGCCTGTCTCTTTCTTCCCCATGTCTATGTGTGTGTATGCTTGACATATTGTTATCTGTTGCCCATAAATATGTCTGTGTATCACACAGAACAAATGCAGATATATCACATATGGGCCATCTACAGCTAGCAGAGGGTAATCCTATCTGATGGGTGTGTGTAGAGACAGTTAAGGTGTACATAGCTATCTGTATTCAAAGACATATATGCACAATACAGTTATATAGTCCGATGTGGGTTCCGACATGGGCTTTAGTTCTCTAAGTATAGGAGCATGCCCAGTAGGACCTTCTATAGTAAGTGTGGGACTCCATTCCAGAGTTAGTTGCACTCCGGTCTGGGGTTTTGTGTGCTACAGCCAGACATCTCAAAAGTAAACAGGAAGTTGCTAGAGTTAAAGGGTTTGATCTAGCAGACATTTTCTGACATATCTGATGTCTGATACTGAAATGTATTGTGTCATTACCTAATGACAGACATCCTCAGATCATCAAAATGCTTTACCAGAGAAATACAAGATGTATGATGCACAGACCAATATTATGAACCGACCCATAGACATGCTTGCCCAATCCGGCAAGTTGAGAGGTGTGGCTTCAGCCAATTGACTGATGAAGCTGTGTAAATGGTCCAGCAACTTGGTGACAGACTGGCTGGGGATCTCCTGCTTGTGTGGTGGTATTCATCTTACCTGAAAAGTCATATCCTGGTCTGATACCTCTCAACTGTACAGTTTTTTGCAGATTGTCCAGATGTTTGCTAGAAGTTTCATCCAGTCTACATAAACTTGTGTTTTTATGGCAAGTTAGTTGCAAATAATTAAAGTCTGAAGTTACAAAATCATAACCAACATTAGTGTTTCAGACTTCATAACCTTCAGACAATTCCTGATAATGCAAAACCGATTATTCTACCAACTTTCTCAGTTTGTAAGAGCAATATTTACAACATGTGCCTATCATTGGGCCTTTGTTCCACTTTTATTTATGACCTTGTCCAGATGTCTTGCTGTCATAGGTTGAGAGGTATGGGTGTGGGTACAGAGTGCATTCTACTGAGCAGAAATGTCCATTATATGTGTGGCATATTCCACATAGCACTGTGGCTTCCAGGTATGTCAGTTGCAGAGCAGTACAGAGTAATGTGGTGAACCACTGACAGACAGTTATGTATAGTTTGATAGGTTGATGTGACATTAGTAAGCTATTAGCACTGAAGCCCTTATAACCCACAGAGACATGAGTGTAGCCCATGTTAAGACACATCAGCATCCAGAGCTCCTGTCCAGCAGGGACACAGTGAAATCACAGGACTGTATTTTCTGTTTCCCATGCACTTATACAAGGAGCACATCACTAGGGGTATTGAGGCACTTGGCTTGATGTGGACAGGGACTGTATTCCACAGATGGGGAAGTGTGTGAGACACATATATGTCACACCAACAAGCCATATTTATATCACAGACCAGGTTGATGCTGCACCTACAGGTTGATCGAGTGGGCCTTGAGTGTCCAGATGTGCAACAGTCCAATCAATACAGGGTCTGGATTGCTTTGTATGTCAGACAGCGGTCACCTCTTCAGGGTCTGTATGGAACGGGGAAGAGGGACAGTGCTGTTAGCCTATCTGTGTAGGGTAGGTGCTTGTGGTCTTGCATTCACCCGGTGGGGAACCTATGTGGTCTCTCCAGCTGATGCATGTGCTTTGTGAGGTATATGCTGAAGATGGCATTGAGCAAAATATTTGGCCTCATAAGGTTAGCATATATGGCTCTTATGACCTCTTTGTCCCTGGATGGGATACCCTTACATTTGAGTTGTCCCATCTATGAAGCTTTCTGTACAACGGGAGCAACATGGTGCTCAGACATCAGTTTGCTATCAACCTGGGTGGTCAACTGCTTCACTACTGATTGTGTATGTAGGACATTGTTGTCATGGTGATACTACGTGGGGATGTCAGTCTTCCCAAAGGGATGATGATGCATCAACAGGCATTCAGCTTGAGAACATATTTCTGGCATCAGGCATTTTTTTGGTGAGACCCTCTTGTAGGATGTCCACATCACTTTAGTATTGATGACTGTTTTCAGCTTGCTGTCATCTGCCAACTTGGTCAGCCATGGGCCATTGTTTTTGGCCTGCACCTCAGGGAAGTATATCCTATATACCAGAGGCTCCCAGACCAGTCCCTGGGGTATGCCACTCATTACAGGTGTACTGTTTTTGCTGGCTACCCCTATTATGACTATGTGGGTTCTATCAATGAGCCAGTTTGATACCCATCTGGTAACATATGGATTGCTGCCTAGTTGACAGAGTTCATGTACTATGACCAAGTGGAGAATGGTGTGTAAGGCTTTGGCCCTGGGAATTGCACATGACCTGGCAGTTGATGGAGTGATAGCCCTTGAGGTTGACATAGACTGTACCCTCTTCACTGGGTGGTGCCTTGATGTGGATGTGCGTGCAGTATATGGCGCCCAGTACCTCTGGGTAGTCTGCTACACAGTGGAATAGATGCATATTGCTGGTGTTCTCCTCACAGGTGCTGGGGAAATATATGTGATCACCAGCATGTGTTCACATGACATCCAGGAACTGGTGGAGTACCCTGGATGCAGATGTCTGTGAGACTCCCATGATGTCCCCAGTAGGTCTTTGGAAGGAACCTGTAGCTAGTATTCTTAGGGCTACACATACCTTGGTTTCCACTTGGATGGGTTCCCCTCTGTTGGCTCTGGGTCTGAGGTGAGGCTAGCACAGCTCAATGAGTTGCTGAAGTAAGTTCCTGTCCACCCTGTAGTGCTCTAGTATCTCCAGATCATGTAGCCCCTGGTAAGTTACCTTGGGTCTGAACACTGTTCTCCTCCTCAGTCTGGGACGGTTGTCGGCATTATCCCCCTCAGCCCTCAGTCTCTAGCACATACTGATGCATCACAGCTATAGCAGTCTCTAACATTTGGTCAATTAAAATTCCCAACTGTGTACACCAATGATGCTGGGTTTGTGGGAAAAACTGGACTGAAAGGTGTTAGCATGCTTTATACTGTTGTGCTGCAAAAGCTGTCTGTGTTCTTGTCTGATTATGATACATTCCACTTGCCAGCTGTATTATTGAGGGGTTGGAATGGGCCAGTGTGAGTAGGAGGGGCCATTTTAATGATTTGTAGGTCATTTCTTTATACTGCTATTCCTCCCCACCCCCTGTTTAAGGCCTGTGGCACTCCACGCAAACTATTTCAGCAAGTGTAAACATTACTGAGCAGGAAAGGCCCTCCCCTGGACATGAATACTTTCCTCAGTTCTTGAAATAGCTAAGCACAGCTAAGCAGCCTCAGACACACACCCTTGCTTAGGTGTGCTTAGCTGGGCACAAATAGGAGCTGCAGAGCTCCAATGTGCTTACACCAAGCATGACACACACCCTTTTCATGTCAGCTGGTTTTCCTGCTTACACTGCCACATTATAGCTTCTACATGGTTAGGTGCATGCAGACACAGTCTCCCATTTTGCTATTCAATAAATTTAGCTCATTTGCATACCCCACTGCCTTAGACCCTTGTTACAGCACTATTCCAGAGCCTATGTCCCTAGCTACCACTGTTACCTGTTATTGTTTTGGTTCTGCATGCTACCCACAATAATGGCAAAATTCATCTTTCACATAAAATTGTCTTTTTACATTTTTTTTATTTTCTGCACGCTCTCATTTGCCTGCCTCTGCACTACACTTAAATGGCCTAATACTCATAATACATGCTTTATTTTGAGCTGTCATGCTCCCATTTTAATTTTTGCAGAAATGTACATGGTTAGTAATCGAATACATTTCTGCAGCAGACATGGATCTGACATGGATGCCTGTCTGCTTGCTGAATCACTAATTCACCTCATTTGCATGTTTTTCACCAGCAAATTAGATGATTACCATCATTCAATCACACCCATGTCAGAATAGTACTAGGGGCTCGTGCACGGCCCCAGCCTTGTTTACTCAATAGCTCGGCAGCCATATTCCCTGCTATAGCTGCTACATTATTCAGACATGGAGAATCACTCCGTGTAAGCTTTATTGAATCCCAGCCATTATTTTTTATGCTTATTTGCTAACAGACAAACACATTGGACAAATTGCCACTTTTCAGGGGTGACCTGGGAACACCATCTGGTTAAGTGACTTGCTCAAAGACATTCAGTAGCCAAATGGATGAAATCAAATCCTATACTTTTGATGACATGAAGCAGTTTATTAACAGCTTAAAAAGTTAACAGAACAACAGGTGTTACATAAACATGCATTTTCTGAAAAAATAAGGAACTCTAATGACTGGCATTATTGACAGACATAATCCTTGGTAGTTTACCTAAAAATGAAGAAGTCAACTAGGGACAGGGAATTAATATGAGGCAAAATGGAGACGTTCTGCAAAATCAGGGATATGTGAGAGAACAACAAATTTAATGCACTTAAAAATCTAGTGGAACAGGTTTTTCATTGACATGCATTTTCTGAAGAATAAGAATCATACCTTTCAACCTGTAGACACTGAAAATAGGTACAAAGGCTTTTGAATGGAAGGTTAATCTAACCAGAAATGTGGGCATCTAGTTACCATAAATTTAAATATCTAGTAGCATGTGACTTATTGCTGGTGGGCCATGGACTACTAGTCAGAAACACAAGTTTGTAACCTGACATTGACTAAAATAATGCAAACATGTAACCATATCATCAAAGACATGGTGATAAAGCTGTAGAATTTAATGAATGCTATTGCAAGAAATCTACATCATAAAGGCATTTACCTTTGCTTCTGAAAGATGCAGCTGTGACGGTGTCCTCTTTATAGATATTAGTCCCTGGGATTCATTGACAATTGTGTAGGTGTCACGAGGTGCCTAATCAAATTAAGTGTGTTAGCATGATGAGCAGCAGAGCTATATGCATGCTGCTCATCATGCCTGCATGGATATAAGCACATCTCTATGCCCAGCAATAGTGTTCATGGCCACAGAAAGTTGCTTGCATGCAAAAGTACGCAATGTAAACAAAAAGGATCACATACAGGTAATGTTGAGATATGAGCATGCACTGATGCCACACATATTAAGGACAAGTAAGTACAGGGACACAATACAGAATGAGGAGAAGTGAAATGGGAGAACAGGTAAACATGATGCAATATAATAAATAGCAATGTTTTATAGCAGAAATGTTTAACATCTACACATATCTTGCAAGCAAATGTGATGAAAGTATATAAGAAGCATTTTGAACATAAAGACCTATATAAGGTTGATGTAATGATAATTACTTTGAATACCAATCCAATGGGTTCACTCAAAAATAATATTGGATGTGCTGATGAAGGATGTGGATAGGGACATAAAGCTGCATTGTAACAAAGAGGAGTGTAGCTGTGATATACATGTTAATTAAATGGCTAACATCAGATAACAGTTCTCAAGGACAGAAGATACTTTATGGTGTGAATTATATAGCATATAAGGATGTATATACAGGGAACTGAAGTATGAAAGCTGACAGTGCAGATGAAGAACAAAAGGACATTATAGCTATAATGTCAGGTTGCTCAGAAATGGAAATGGCTATTCAAAGAAATGACTGTGGCACCAATAGGAAACAGCTTCATCACCTATGAACATGTAACAGACAAATGTATGTTTATGTAAACGATAAATGGCAGTCTAACAACAAGCAACATACATAAGTGACCAATGTCAAGAATGAGCAGGTGACATATCAGGAATCCAGTGCTGCCACTGCTGACTTACAAACATGTCTGACATACTAATACTGGGCATCTTCACATACAATTATAGGGAACAGTTGCAGAACAGAAAACCAACATAGGCAATGCAATAGAAAGTGTTGTAACAGAAGACCAATCACATCTCCTGATGTTCACCCTCATTCTATACAGATAGACACATATATTAAATCACATAACTGTCATTAAGCCATATACTGTGAAGGAAGCAATAACGGTATTATACACATGTCTAGTGGATGACATACAATGCAGGGCATAATTATCTTGTGAATATGTAATGCATATGAGTAAGGAATAACATAAGAAGCATTTCCACCATGTCATGTTAGAACACATCCCTGAAAAGATATCAGAGAGATGCATAACAATCAGGGGCACCACAGACATATACACATCAGTCACATAAGGAGGAACACCTCTGAAGGATGAGCAGCACAATTACACAATATGATGTGTACTGATGACCTACATGGTATGACAATGCATGAAAAAGCTGGCCTATGAGGGTGTGTAAGCAACTGTAGTCAGACAGACAGATGTTAGTAGATTGAAACCCCTGCCTATTATACAAGGTGCTTTCCAAACCCCTGTATTGTTTGCCTGTGCCACATCAATTAGCAGTGGATACTGTCACAAATAACTGAATTGAATGTGTATGTAAACACAGGAAGTCTAGATATCATATGACCAATCAGATTTAGTCATAATGTCATACATGAGCTACACGTGTTACTGTCCATACAACACTGAGCATTACAATATGACAGGTTGTGTTTGACAAATAAGCTGTCTCCATCATGTAGGATGCATACTATCCCAGAACTGAATACCAATGTATCAGTGTAGGTAAGATATAGATGCCAATACTCAATGCACGTGCTACAGAATGACTCACAGTACAAAATAAGCAATAAACATTTCAATGCCATTTAATCACAATCTAAGATAATATACCATCATTAAACATAAAAATTGATAACAAGAAGTAAATGCAATTTCTTTTGTGATTTAATTACATTCATATAATGTTGCCCCTGACAGGAAATGAACAGAAATCAATGCAACTCTACTTACTAATGACATCTGGATGAACCATAAGAACCACCATGAAAGTCTTACAAATAATATAACAATTCACCTACGGTAACTTATTATGCCATCTGTATATGTGGTAAAACAATCTCTAGAATGAAAAGGATTGTCAAGGTCTGTCACAGTGCCAATGGGCACAATATCACCTTGGAACATGTCGGTCATGCATTACAGTATAAGGCCCAGCAATGCTAACAGGCAATGAATGTAAATGTTGACCAGATGAGCATTTAACAACAGATAATACAAGGTTATTTTCTTAGATGAGTACACCATGGCAGAAATGTCACTACAAGTCTGATATATGTGATTATGTGAAGACATGACATCATGTACTCTCTGCTAGGGAAATCTGTGCCTGTGATTGCTGCAGTACATCTTCAAAAGTCACCATGTTTTCTCAGTTTCTATTCCAGAATATAACACTTTCTACATAAGTAATGTAAGGAACATGGAAGCCAATGGCATCATTTCTCTGAATATAAGCATTGCTATGTGACAAAGTGTCACCACTCTCAGTAAGAGGGACTGACATCTATGTGTGTACAAAGCTAGTGTGAATGACAACACTGTTTGTCACATGTACAGTCAGAATAACACTGACAAAATGTACAGTAAGCATGAATGGATGGATTTCAAGTAACTACCCAAGATCACAAGATAAACCTCTGTGCCTGTAACGCAGATGCTACACAACTAAGTTGAGGTACAACTGAGACAGTGCACAGTTAAATGGATGACACCAGCACTTTTTATAAACTTTATGTTTATGGTAAAAAAAAATGTCTGAAGTGCACAATGACACTCTACAGCTACGCATTATATAAGTTCTTGTATGAAAGTATACAAAGTATGAAGGTCAATGACATGCCCACAGCTGGACTCAAACATCCTAGATACATAGTTACACAATGTGCAAACCACACCATCAAAGTCACACAATACAGGAGAATGCATACTCCAAATGTCACATACTGCAGGTATGCTAGCAGCATGTAATCATTGTGTGGACAAAATATTATTCTCACTGATGATGCTAGGATTTCCTAGTGTCTCAGAGTGCCACTGTAATTCTATCCCATAATTAGATGAGAATATAAAGGTAGTTTGGAGGTGGCCAGTGTTATACGACAGCAATAACTGTCACACTAATGCAGCAGTGATGGAATCAAACCACCTATGTATCCACTTACAATATCTATAATGTACATCATTAGCAGTCAGCACCACAGGAGAATAGTGAATGCAATTGTGGCAGATAGCAACTAGGAAGGGATGACATCAGCAGTGTATTGTCAAGGAGATTTTTCTGATAAATGTATTTTTACAACCAATTAGGACTTATAAAATTTGCCACTACACATGACTGTAAAAGAAATAATGACTGCATTGGCAGTGACACTTGCAGAAGTCAAGAATTACTACAATTGAACATCCTACCTAGCTACTTACACATTATTGAGAATACTGTCACACATGCAGGCACCACAACAGAAGTCTGACATTAAAATAGTTTCAGTTCACTTGCAAACAATGACCTCATCAATGTGCTGTACCACTGATGTAGGTTGACAATATAATTAAGTAATCATGTGCTCTCACCAATGCCACATAAAAATCCTGACATGCAAAGGATGGAAATGTTCAACCCTCCCCACTTAATGGACGTTTACATCACTTCCCCTCTAAAATCATCATATGGCTATATTTCATCTGATGACACTGTTACTTTAACCATTAAAGTAAAAATATGTGGACATAGTACTGCCTAAATAAGCAGAGTTCCTTTTATGTAATGCATAGAAAATAGTACTCATTACATTACAAAAAGGATCCATAGCTACACCTTTGTGCAGCAATGATTTTGTGGATGTGAAGGGCAACCTTAGGGGATGGTGCATCTATCTTTGGGTCTAAAAATATATTCAGAGTGTGGAGTGAATGAGCACATGCTTACCCAACTCTAAACATCTACAAACACATGCTCTCGCCCACATAAATGTTACAATTTTGGGAATTGAACCTCATACCTATCTAGGTTGCACAGTCTAGAGAGCAATGTAATACTCATGGGCAACACAGGAGAAATCTGACTTTCATGGAAGAGATAGGACTTTTGTCAGCATGACCTCATCAATATGTATCAGAGAGGATGTTATTGTAAAAACTGAAAAAGTTGTCATAAGGGAGCTCTGTACATATTTGAATTCAACCTCTACAGGGGGAATGGAGATAACAAGTATTACACCCATGCACACATACAGTTTTCCATGATGGGTACCAAATCTCCTATCTATCAACTTTACATAATTTGTTGAGCATGGTAATGCTCACAAGCACCACAGGAGAAGTCTGACTCTGAAGGCAGAGATTGCACTTTTGACAGGATGACAGTCAATATGTTTCAGAGAGGATGCTACTTTAAAATTAGGGATAAGGGAGCTGTGAGAACATTTAAATATATTAGTCCCAGGGGAAGTGGTCTCATCACCCAATGATACACATAGTCTCACACATGCACATATCCACACACCACATACACGCGCACATCTGCCATACTGGGTATTGAGCCTCCTACCTAACTAGCATACACAAACTAGAGAGCAATGTACTACTTGCAAGCTCCACAGGGGAATATGGGCAATACTTATGTGAAATTGGATACTGGAATATATTCAAAGATCAGTGCTTGGAAGAGCTAGTACTGTGCACTGTGCAGCCCTGGTTTTGCAACAAATGTATATATGTGTGTGGACAGGACAATGTAACATCACTCCAATTTTCACATGTAATGACATATTTTGATAATGCAATGTACAGACTGTTCTCACTGCACACTGTGATGCTGTGAGGGACATTGACATATCACACATAATGGGATGATATGCACATTGACTGTTGTACATCAGTGGCTTATCAATCAAATATTCCTGTGATGTCATGTTGAGATGATTGCACACTTGTTGTGTCTCATACTTGCACTATGTGTATTGGCAAGACAAACATGGAAGTCTGACATAGGACAGTGCATTGCGGAATGACAGTGATGGATGTGGTGAAAATAAGTTAACCAAGCTACTAACATGGTGCAACTGTAAACACTGTAGAACAGACATAGTACTTCATCAAAATTAATTAGTTCAGTTAATATCCTTGACAAATACTTTTCATCTTTGGGAATCAGTAATACAGATGTACAAACTTTGTGTAAGAAATAACTATGATTCTATGATCCCCTTTTTGGTTTTCTTGTATTATTTAAGTGCAGCACCACTGCGCTAATTTGCACTGCTGATGGCAAAGTATTAGGACATGCATAATCATATAGTGACTTGTTGAACTTAGAACGGTAGTTAGCAGTACTCTATGTTGTTCTTTGCTAACTACCATGCAAAGAGCTTCACAGGACTGCATTTACAATAGATAGCAGGCATATTAGCATAACTGCAGGATAATCATGTACTAAGCTCTCTCTGTTCTGAGTCAAGCAGAATTTTTCCCTCCCTCCCACCCATTTAAGTTGTCTTGTTAAATACCACTGTCTTTCTAGTTGCCCGCCTCTTATGTTAATCTGACCATATATCTCATTTCTCTCTACTTTCACTGGCTTATGTGAGTAATCACAAAACCATCATTTTTGAAATCCCACCCCTTCAGTTATTTAAATTTATTGGCCATCCTACAGTATTTCATAGTACCAAAATACAAAAGTAACCACCCCTTTCAGTCCATCTTGCTGTTTTAAAAATAGTAACTCTCCACTAAACCTTAACTTTTTAAACAGGTAAAACTCAAGTTACCTACTTTCATATCTAACTTCTCTAGTGCACACTGCAGAGTCTGTTCTTTTCAATCTTACCTTTAAGCATCCCTGTTACTAGCACTTTCTCTAATACCTAAAAGATCATCTCTACTTGACTCCAAGTAGACTTTTCTCTATCTGTTAAACCTAGCACTTGCTCCTACAGTACTTATTACCTTGATACGGCACTCTTATAGATAGCACCCAAAAGGCAAAACCCCATTTCTCGGTCACCCACATCCCCGGAATCTCTTTTAAAGTTTTTGTCTAGTCCTTCTAGCATGTCGAGGGATCAGTTGCTAGTGTCCTCTCCTGCTCAGCTGGTGAACCTGGGAATATTGAGGCAATGTTACAATTGCCTCATGTACACAGACAACCCTCCTCCTCCCACAAAACACAAATACATGCGAGAGATGCAACTATACGGCCAAACTGGAGGCTGAGCTCTCTCAACATAGGACTGGCAAGACCAGTCAGGAGGAGGTTACCACACACACTATAGACCCAGTCTCACATAGTACCATCACAACCTCAAATCATACACATAAACACACAAAGACATACTCGGCTGAGCTCTGATCAAAATCTGCCAAAACAGCAGAGGCCACCAAAGCAGACACCCAAACAACCACCACCTCAGAACACAACACCTGCAACACATAGACCTCACAGTCAGAGTGTCAAACAGTCACAGCCCTTAAGGCCAAACACAATGCCAGACACACTAGTCATTGGTGACTCCATAGTCAGACACACTGGCGTCAGCTCACCAGACTGGAGTAAGGAGAAGGTCACAGTAAGCTGCCTGTCGGTGCTAGAATCCGCCACATAACGCAAGCACTCAGGTCTCTCAACAGCAGGTACAAATACGACTCAGTCATTGTCCGCGCTGGTGTAAGCGACCTGAGGCGTCCTCACTTGGACTACATGAAAAGAGACATTGAGGAGCTCTCTGATTATGTAGCCCAGGCAGGTACGACCCTGACCTTGAGCAGTATCCTACCTTCACCAAGAATGATGCCACAATACAGAGATAAAATGATCAGCTTTAACAATTGGCTTAAACTCTGGTGTCATTCAAAGGGGATCAATGTCTGCCTGGGATGACATGCTGGACAAACCACGCTGCTTGCAGAAGGGGGCACCTGTCACCCTGGGATTCGGATATTGGCAAGGCTCTGCCACCCCATAGTGCCTTTTTAGGCAAGGCTCAAATTCTAAACCTACCACCCTAGAACACAAAAAGGAAAAAACTATGGGTAATGCTGCTCAATGCCAGAAGTCTAAATCTCAAAATGCCTTTCGAGGCCCTTCTCAGTATGGAGAACATTGATGTCTGTGCAGTGACAGAAACCTGGTTCAAGGCTCCTGAGAGCACCCCAGCACTATCAGGTTTTACCTCTTATCATGCGTTCGGCCCCAAAATCCAGACAATACCAAGAAAGGAGGGGTATCCATATTCATCAAAGACACCCACACCTCAAGACTGGTGGCATACGATGCATCGGAGACCATCCAGGTGCAATTAACCATAGGCAGACTGCTCTGCAAATTGTAGCATGTTACAGGCCACCCTCACAAACTCAGGAACCTCACATGGCCTTCCTGAAAACACTAGAGGGATAAATGTATCACCAAACACCATCATACTAGGTGACTCCAATGCCTAATATGAACTGGGAACACTACTCAGCCCAAACACCCCTAGCCCAAAAGTTCCTGGAATTCATAAACTCAAATGCCATGGAACAACTAGTCACCATCCCACAAGAGGAGAAAACATACTTGATCTCATCATCACAAACATGGGAGTACAATGTTCAACACGAAGTATACCCTTCACTGGTGAGATCACATCACAAACTAATCTCGCTGGAGGTCCTCACCCCACCCCCACCTGAAATAAAAAGACCACAGTAAAGAACTTCTAAAGCCGACTTCACACTTCTAAAGACTGGTGGTCTCCTTTAAGGCCCCGAGCGGCCGGAAAACAGTACTCAAGCCGCTGAATCACTTACAAATGCCTTCTACCAGCACCTGCAGGACTGCATGGATAAGGCAATCCCAAGCAAAACAAAGACTCTTTGTACCAAAGGCAAGCATCCAGTTTGGTCTGCACCAGCCATAACCAGACTCTACAACAAAAGCAGGAATCTACTACAAGACAGAGCAAAATCCTTAAAGGTAAGACACCCTTGATCACTATAAGTAAAAAACTAAGAGCTCTCATAAAATCATCCAAAGCAAATTTTGAGAGAAAAATAGCTAAAGACTCAAAAGACAATCATAAAGGCCTTCTTTAGCTATAAGTTAGAAACCTGGGAGGAACCTCCCAGATATGCTCAAGAACTAGTCACCACTCTTCAGTAAGTAAGGGAACATGACATGCTTTTTGATGTGACAAAGTGTCACCACCTCAGTAAGAGGGACTGACATCTATGTGTGTACAAAGCTAGTGTGAATGACAACACTGTTTGTCACATGTACAGTCAGAATAACACTGACAAAATGTACAGTAAGCATGAATGGATGGATTTCAAGTAACTACCCAAGATCACAAGATAAACCTCTGTGCCTGTAACGCAGATGCTACACAACTAAGTTGAGGTACAACTGAGACAGTGCACAGTTAAATGGATGACACCAGCACTTTTTATAAACTTTATGTTTATGGTAAAAAAAAATGTCTGAAGTGCACAATGACACTCTACAGCTACGCATTATATAAGTTCTTGTATGAAAGTATACAAAGTATGAAGGTTAATGACATGCCCACAGCTGGACTCAAACATCCTAGATACATAGTTACACAATGTGCAAACCACACCATCAAAGAATGCATACTCCAAATGTCACATACTGCAGGTATGCTAGCAGCATGTAATCATTGTGTGGACAAAATATTATTCTCACTGATGATGCTAGGATTTCCTAGTGTCTCAGAGTGCCACTGTAATTCTATCCCATAATTAGATGAGAATATAAAGGTAGTTTGGAGGTGGCCAGTGTTATACGACAGCAATAACTGTCACACTAATGCAGCAGTGATGGAATCAAACCACCTATGTATCCACTTACAATATCTATAATGTACATCATTAGCAGTCAGCACCACAGGAGAATAGTGAATGCAATTGTGGCAGATAGCAACTAGGAAGGGATGACATCAGCAGTGTATTGTCAAGGAGATTTTTCTGATAAATGTATTTTTACAACCAATCAGGACTTATAAAATTTGCCACTACACATGACTGTAAAAGAAATAATGACTGCATTGGCAGTGACACTTGCAGAAGTCAAGAATTACTACAATTGAACATCCTACCTAGCTACTTACACATTATTGAGAATACTGTCACATGCAGGCACCACAACAGAAGTCTGACATTAAAATAGTTTCAATTCACTTGCAAACAATGACCTCATCAATGTGCTGTACCACTGATGTAGGTTGACAATATAATTAAGTAATCATGTGCTCTCACCAATGCCACATAAAAATCCTGACATGCAAAGGATGGAAATGTTCAACCCTCCCCACTTAATGGACGCTACATCACTTCCCTCTAAAATCATCATATGGCTATATTTCATCTGATGACACTGTTACTTTAACCATTAAAGTAAAAATATGTGGACATAGTACTGCCTAAATAAGCAGAGTTCCTTTTATGTAATGCATAGAAAATAGTACTCATTACATTACAAAAAGGATCCATAGCTACACCTTTGTGCAGCAATGATTTTGTGGATGTGAAGGGCAACCTTAGGGGATGGTGCATCCATCTTTGGGTCTAAAAATATATTCAGAGTGTGGAGTGAATGAGCACATGCTTACCCAACTCTAAACAACTACAAACACATGCTCTCGCCCACATAAATGTTACAATTTTGGGAATTGAACCTCATACCTATCTAGGTTGCACAGTCTAGAGAGCAATGTAATACTCATGGGCAACACAGGAGAAATCTGACTTTCATGGAAGAGATAGGACTTTTGTCAGCATGACCTCATCAATATGTATCAGAGAGGATGTTATTGTAAAAACTGAAAAAGTTGTCATAAGGGAGCTCTGTACATATTTGAATTCAACCTCTACAGGGGGAATGGAGATAACAAGTATTACACCCATGCACACATACAGTTTTCCATGATGGGTACCAAATCTCTATCTATCAACTTTACATAATTTGTTGAGCATGGTAATGCTCACAAGCACCACAGGAGAAGTCTGACTCTGAAGGCAGAGATTGCACTTTTGACAGGATGACAGTCAATATGTTTCAGAGAGGATGCTACTTTAAAATTAGGGATAAGGGAGCTGTGAGAACATTTAAATATATTAGTCCCAGGGGAAGTGGTCTCATCACCCAATGATACACATAGTCTCACACATGCACATATCCACACACCACATACACACGCACATCTGCCATACTGGGTATTGAGCCTCCTACCTAACTAGCATACACAAACTAGAGAGCAATGTACTACTTGCAAGCTCCAC
The DNA here is from genome assembly GCF_019279795.1 of Protopterus annectens. NCBI lineage: Eukaryota > Metazoa > Chordata > Ceratodontiformes > Protopteridae > Protopterus > Protopterus annectens. The sequence goes on along the minus strand of NC_056743.1, from coordinate 1,670,271,829 downwards.
AGGGGAATATGGACAATACTTATGTGAAATTGGATACTGGAATATATTCAAAGATCAGTGCTTGGAAGAGCTAGTACTGTGCACTGTGCAGCCCTGGTTTTGCAACAAATGTATATATGTGTGTGGACAGGACAATGTAACATCACTCCAATTTTCACATGTAATGACATATTTTGATAATGCAATGTACAGACTGTTCTCACTGCACACTGTGATGCTGTGAGGACATTGACATATCACACATAATGGGATGATATGCACATTGACTGTTGTACATCAGTGGCTTATCAATCAAATATTCCTGTGATGTCATGTTGAGATGATTGCACACTTGTTGTGTCTCATACTTGCACTATGTGTATTGGCAAGACAAACATGGAAGTCTGACATAGGACAGTGCATTGCGGAATGACAGTGATGGATGTGGTGAAAATAAGTTAACCAAGCTACTAACATGGTGCAACTGTAAACACTGTAGAACAGACATAGTACTTCATCAAAATTAATTAGTTCAGTTAATATCCTTGACAAATACTTTTCATCTTTGGGAATCAGTAATACAGATGTACAAACTTTGTGTAAGAAATAACTATGATTCTATGATCCCCTTTTTGGTTTTCTTGTATTATTTAAGTGCAGCACCACTGCGCTAATTTGCACTGCTGATGGCAAAGTATTAGGACATGCATAATCATATAGTGACTTGTTGAACTTAGAACGGTAGTTAGCAGTACTCTATGTTGTTCTTTGCTAACTACCATGCAAAGAGCTTCACAGGACTGCATTTACAATAGATAGCAGGCATATTAGCATAACTGCAGGATAATCATGTGCTAAGTAAATGGGTTAGACAATATGTAATGAAACACTAGTCAGACAAAACATAATGGCACATGTTGTCATCCATATGTATAGAAACATTTTCAGCATTCCATCAAGTAATTCAGACCTGAATGTTATCTTAGCACAATTTGTATAAATGTATATTTGTGAAGGTTAATAGTTGACCGTGGATTTCATCAAACCTGACTGTATGTAATAATCATTGCTACCCCACTGAGTACTGTAATCCATACATCCGACTATTCATCTTGCTTAATTTGCAGCAAACTAAATAAACCTAATTAGCACAGCAGCACAAAGTGAGGCAGAATAATGCGGATGAAGGCAATCAGTTTCAAATGTATTGCTACAAGCATTGCACTCCCATTTATTGTAAGTTGCAATTGTAACCCAGCACCAAACATTGTGCAAATACAGAGATGGAAGAATAACAATACAGAAGAGGGGTGATACTTTAACAGGGTGACATGGAGGCAGGGACAAAGTTATTTATTGATGAGGAAGACAATAAACCGCAACAAAATTCTTACTGTAGAAAGAACACTATGAACAACAATGTAAACGATGAACAATTTCATTCCTTTTAATTAATATAGTGGAACTTCATCAGATAAAATGAGTTATCCTGGTTCACCATTTTATACATAAGACAAATCAATCACTACACTTTATTAATAAAACACTCACTTCCAGTTCAAGACACAGTGGGTAAACATGCATAATACAAATATATAAATTTAATACAATTTACTTAAATCTTATTATAAAATATTATATTCAAAGCATTTTACAGTAACAATAACACTAGCAAAAAAGGTGAACCAGGATTTGTCATTTTATCCGATGAAGTTCCACTATAACAATTAAAAGGAATGAAAATGCTCATCAATTACATTGGTGTTCATAGTGTTCTTTCTACAGTAAGAATTTTGTTCTGGTGTATTGCCTTTGATTAGTGATTGTGGTTACTGTTGATGAGAAAGGATAATGGTGCTTCACAATAATTTGTAGTCAACAGGTACACCTACATTACCGAACCAAACACATTCATTAACAATTACCTGATGGATAGAGTAGAACTCATGACACTAACAAAATACTACACATTAGAGCATATTACTACTTCCCAGTATTAAATTAATACTACTGAAGCACATTAACAATGTGTGGAAGAAGGAAGATTGAATACAGAAAGTTAGAGACAGATGTAGAGATGTTGAGAGAAATGGCACAAATATATTTTTTAGGGCATGTAGGAACATGTGTATAATGTGTTAGTCTTATTTATGAAATCATCAGTAATCATTCCTGCTCTGACAATAAACTGATAGCTATAAGTACAAATAAGGGGGGAGAGCAATAACCACAAATACCTAACCAGGATAAGGTTGGCTTATTATGTCTCCCTGTTGGGACTATAATGTTTTTAAGAATGATGTCTTGCTGAACTATTCAAATGTTATGCTAAGGGAATGTGTTATATGTATAGCAATATGGGTATATGCAATTAAATATATGATATTATACAATGGAAACTCAGCAAAGCCGAGAAACGTGCAGACTGTTTGGCTAATCCAATCAGCTTGCACATTGTAAATCCAAATAAATTAAAAAAAGTCCGGCAGCTAACGTATTAAGCTGCGGGACCTCGTCAGAACAAAGAATGGTAGTTTCTGTGGTACTTACTTATTATCATAACCACATTTTGAACAGGAGCAATGGGTGTTTTCGAAGCTGTATAGCAGTTTCTCCTGTTTGAGATGTCATCGCAAAAAGACGTAAGTACCGCTTTCTTTTTTTACTTAACAAAAAGTATTGCTTTGTTGTCCATGGGAGCATTTCTTCATGCATACAGCAAGTACTTACGAGTCATCCAAATCCTCTACAAAAGCTGACCCCAGTGCAGCACAACATAAGACCGCTGTAATAAAAAGGACAAAAATTAACAAAGTAGCCCCTCTACTAGAAATAAGCTACAAAACAGGGCACCCACTGAATACAATGAAGAGATGCTTTATCTGAAATGAGTAGCCCTATCCAACCTGATGCTGACTCTGCCATGTTTACAAAACAGGAAATACCACAAAGGAAGTAGGCACATTGACAGGAAAGTAAGGTAACGTCCATGTGATATGCTCTGTTATTGTAGGACTACAATATCCATATATCAGTACATGAAACTGTACTGGAGCTCTAATTGTAATATGAATGAGTTACATTACCCTGTTGTTATACCTTCCTTGGCTTTGCTTTTCTCGTTATGTGAGGCTGAGCTGTATAATTATACATTCTATATTGGGAAGTAGTCATATTACATTTCTTCTATCAGCACTTCCCGTTATAAGTGCTGTTACATTTATTTTACTGCTTCACGTTGATCTGATACTTAAGGGTAGCATCTGTTTACAATAAACAATTTACTTCAACATAGGAGATTGTGTATCTCCCTCAGCAGAAGCACTTGCAAAGTTCCCAACTAATAACATTTATAGAAAGCTCACCTTGCCATGCCATTAAGTCTGTAATAAGTGTAAGACAACTGATGGTGGCATGGTTCTAAATTGACCCTGCATTCTAAAATGAAGAAGGTGAAGAAAAAAACACTGCACAATACTCATTGTACTGCATTACTAAGTTAAGTCTACATCAGGATATTTACAGAATCAGAATTCTCAAAAGTTCAGGACAAAACAGAGGGGCTGTGGCTAACTACGTCATAGAGTGGACTATTTTATCTCACAAAAAGTGGAAGAATACAAAGTAAAGCAAACAAAAACCTAAATAACAACAACACAAACATAACACAACACAAAACTAACATCATTTTATAATAGCAATAACCCACGGCTGGGTGTGGGTAATGCTGGACTGACCCACGGTTGGCTTGTGACCAAACTATGCAAACCGTGGGTGAATCCAGCATTACCCACACCCAGCCATGGGTTATTGCTATAGTAATTGTCATGAAGTAATAGACATACTGCTGTAATCAAACCCATAAAACTCGGGTAAAAGACAGGCTATAAACAGGACAACTATCAAAACACACCACTTAACTCCTAGTAAAATATATCCAGCAGCCTAATAAATGTTGCATTAACTATACCACAGTACTGCCTTTGCATGGCTTTATTTTGCATTCCTGTATCACAGCAGATTTAAGCATATTCACATGAAAGTAATTGGACCAGTATGAATTAAATTAAAATCATCAGCATGTGCAGTAAAAAGTTAAACAGCATTCACTATCACTCTGCATTGCTGCACTATGCCAAACGCAGTGCAAATGCTGAGGACAGAAAGTGGATTTTATTCCATGGGCCATTTCTGGTCACATATGTGTTGTGCATGAATCTTTTTTTGACCATATTAAATATGTGAAAAGGGGGTGGATAGAACAAGGTAAAAATGGGGTTAGCAGACAGAGGGTAGGACACAGAGAAAAGAATAAGGAATTTGCAGGAGGGTCCTGAGAGAGCAGCATACCTATCCTCTTCTTCACAACATCATGTTACAATATTACACTCAATTTCTTGACACTGCAGAGCCACCACACCAGTGATGGATGACAATAATGCAACAATATTGTATGGCCAATTGGACTAAACCAATTGCCAGGTAGACATATAGGTGAAGTGGAGCTATGGGGCATATTTTTTTTTATGGGGCACCTGCCCATTTTTTTTTTGGGGGGGGGCAGAGGAATGTTGGAAAAGGTGCTTAGGAATGAGGGACTCAGGTAGCTAGGTTAGGAATGATAGCATCCAAAGGCATACAGGGCAATCAAGACAAACAGGAATGATGATGGAGACAAAAGGTTGGGGCACAGAGGTAGAGAGCATTAGAGCCATACTTACAAACAGTATGTGGACAGTGAGAGTCTAGCCCTGATTCTCAAACTGTTTTCACTGTCTCCTACAGCAGTTCCCTGGGTCAGAGCCAGATGTAGAATTACCTTTGCAATGCGATGCAGGACCCTTTCAATCCTAATGATACTTACACTGAGGTCCCTATCCATAGTATTCTCCACCAGCCCTGACTGCTCCTGCCATGTAAAAAAATTGCCATCCCCACTACTACTGCTCCTGGATGGTGCCACTGCACCAGCAGCCAGGGTAAGAGCTACCTGACGTACTTGGAGCAGGTAGGTCAGGGGTTGTGGAAACACCACTGAGAGGATATGACTTTGAAGCGCTTGATATTTGTGCTGCCATGTGTGGAGGTATTGCAGGCTGAGCCACAGAACTCGGTGTGCCTCTGTTTGCTGTTGATGATTAATTTTCATCAGCAAGTTATGAAAACAACAGATTATTAGTGAATTATACCCCCCCAAAAAAAAGACAGGGAAAAGGCGAGGGGAGACTAAAAATGTAATTAGGTACACGTCACGTAACAGTACTGTATACTTTAAACAAACTTTTACTTGGCAATACATATACAATTATGATAATTTACTATTCCACACCTTTGAAAACATCCACATATGAGGGAAAGGTATGTATGTGGTATTAAATAAACAAATATCACTGATCTGATGTAATAAACAGCTGCCTTTCTTTCGCTATGACAAATTGGACTTATGCAGTCTAACTTGAGAATTGCAATTACCATAATATAATTCATCCTGATAGACTGTTGTTCATAGGTGTTTACTAGGCTAATGACCACAAGGGCCTTTTTAAGCCTAGCCATGAATCCCAAATCTCTGACAAGTTCTGCTACCCTTGATAATTGTAAGCATGGGCCTGTGAGATGAACCATTTACAGGTTACCTGTGTCCATTAGAGACATAGGTGCCAAACCAGGGATGAATTTCCGGTTTCCCATCCAATTGTTCAAGTTGCACTTGAATTGGGTTAAGGAGGAACTCTGCTTCACATGGATGGGGAGCCTGTTCCATACATGGGATAGTTTCTGTGATACATTCCTATCTCTCCAGCAGGTCCTATTTATATCACAGGCAATGTTTAAGTCTTTACAATGGGTAATTCAGGTGCTATTTGTTTTGTGTATATACAGGAGGTCCATCAGAGTGGGAGTCTGACAATGCCCTGTATGCCAGGCATAGGGTCTATATTAAATCAGCGAATGCTTAAAAAAGCAAACACTGATTTATTGACTCCATGTAAGCGAAAGCTTACAACCCTGAACACTTAGAACAGAGATGTTTTTTTCCCAGGGAAAAAAATTCGCTGTTCCAAAAAAGAAAAAAAAAAACCTTTAAAGCATTACATAAAGTGGGGGGGCTTCACCCCCACACCCCTCTACTTAAATATACCAACTCTGAGATCATACTACAGTGACGAAAATGGCAAAATAACGAAGGCAGCTAAGTGATTTCTTTCCCAGGGAAAGTACTCGCTTATATGCCGTTTCGGTATTTTGCCCTTTCGCGCATTCAAGTTCGATCAAGATGCATTCGAAAGAATGCATCTTCGCTCATATAATAAGGAACCCAGGCATAGTATTCCTCTAAAAGCCTGTAGGAGACAGAATACAGGGATAGGGCCTTGAGGGGATCTGAATAGGACATATTACTTATGCCCTGTATTCTTTAAGTGAGGATCCTCTGTGGATGTTCCAATTGTTGGGATATGCCTGGTTAGCTACATACCAAAGGGGGCATTGTACTCAATGATACTTCTGATGAATGCTGAATACAGGGGAGCAATGACTTTCTTGGACTTAGATGCCATACCTTTGTTTATAAGTTGCGCAACATAGAATGATTTCCTCACCACTGTAGACACGTGATGGTCAAAGGCTATATTACTATCTATGTGTGTCCCTAAGTCCATGACTACTGTATCAACTCTAAGGGTTGTGTTGTCAATGTGATAGTTACCAGGGATGGATGACTTCCCAAAGAATGCTATTATGCATTTCTTTGCATTTAGTTTTTGTCCATGGCTCTGACACCAGTTGTTTGTCTGTCAACCCCTCCTGTAGAACATTTGTGTCACTGTGAGATTCATTGACAGCTCCTAATTTGCAATCATCTGCAAATTTAGTCAGCCAGAGACCACTGACATTGGCCTTGACTTCTGAGAAGTAAATGCCAAAAAGGAGTGGTCCAAGGACTGATCTCTGAGACATCCACTTGTGACTGGGCTCGCTGTAGAGCGTGCTCCCTAATTCAAACTTCCTTGGTCCTGTCTGTGAGTCAATTGGCTATCCACTGGGTGACATACATGTTTGTACCTAACCTCTTGAGCTTGCCAACAATGCCCGAGTAGGGTATTGTGTCAAATGCCTTGGCCATGTCAAGGTAGGCAGTGTGGACGATTTTGCCCTCATCCATTGCTTTGGATACCTTCTCAAAAACGTCCACCAGTTTGAGTATGCATGATCTGCCCCTGACAAAACCAAACTGGGTTGAGTCCAAATGTCTGAAGGTTTACTATATCTCTGTTGATCATCTCCATGATAATTCTTTCCATGGCTTTACATATAAGACTAGTGAGACTTATGGGACTGTAGTTCCCAGGGTCTGTGGATGGCCCACCTTTGTGCAAGAGGGATGACTGTTGCCTTTCTCCATTCATGAGGCACAAAGCCTGTTTGGAAGATACAGTTAAATAGTAATTCCAGAGGTCTTGATAGGTCATGTTTCATGCTTTTTAGAAAGCAACCCGGGGTATTGTCTGCGCCCATTGATGCAGTGTTCTTGGTCTTAGAGAAAACATTAAGGACCTGTTCCCTAATGATAGTACGGGGGAGTTATATTTGATGATATTTCCTGAGGGAAGGTTGGGGGGGGGTAAAGTTGGAGCTGAATTTACTGGCCAGGAGGTTTGCTATATCTTCTGGCTCAGTATAGGTGGCTCCATTTACAATGAGCTCTGCACACAATTGTGAATTGCCTTTGAGGTTGAGGGCACAGCTAAAGAATGCTTTGTGGTTGTCCTTGGCCTGGGAGGCCAAACTCACCTCAAATTTGGCTTTGGTAGACTTTATTTGTCCTCTGAGTTGTTTGTTTAGTTTGATGACAGTGCTTTTATCCTGTTGGATGCTGCACCTCATTTTTGCCATGATTTTTGTCCTCCTGTTATATAGATAATGGATTTTGTGATTCTACCAGGATGGCTTGTTTTTTTAGTTAGTTCTGTACTTTTTCCTGGTCAGGACAGCTGCCTCTATGTAGCTATTAACATGCTTGTACAGGATTTCTGTGAACAGTTCTACATAGGCAGAAGTGTTCTCAGGGTTTATGGGGGCTTGACATTTTGCCAGATTCTCACTTAATAGCAGGAGGTTAGCCTTAGAATAATACCTGAATATTCCAGGTTTTTCTGGGTGTTCAGGTTTTACTTTTACTTCAAAGGGCAGCATTTTATGATCTGACCTCACCAGTGAAGGCATTACAGTAGATGATGTGCGGCAGTCTCTCATATTAGTGAGGACTAGATGCAGTATGGTTGCACCCCTAGTTGGTGTACTGCCTATCCCATCCAGGGAGTTTATGTTTATAAAATCCAGGAATCTCTGTGCATGTATGTTTGGTGTTGTATAAGATTCACAGTTAATAGTGGGGTAATTAATGTCACCCATGAATATGGTGTTTGGTTGAATGATTAGTGTGTCGAATAAGTTTAAATACATGGTATGGATTACCTGGGTCATAGAGTGGGACCTATATCTTGCCAAGAAGTGGTACTGGATTTTACCTATGGTGATTTGAACATGGAGCAGCTCAATTGCATTGTCCTGTTTGACCAGCCTTGAAGTATATTTATTTTTTTATATAAATACAGATACCTCCACCTTTAGTCCCTGCCTGTGAGGATCTGGCCTAAATGTGTGGAAGGTATTATCACCTTGCACTACTGGTGTGCTCTTCATGACTTTAAACCATGTCTCAGTGACTACACAGATATCAGTATTCTTTAGAGTAAAGAGAGCTCCTAGGGAGTGGAGTATTTTGTTTAGACTCCTAGCATTGAGCAGTAATACCTTTAGATTTTCATGGTTTTGATTTGCTATGTTGGAAGCACATTCAGTTTGGCATTGCCTAAAAAGGCACTATGGAGGAAAACAATGTTTTAGCTAATATTCCAAAGCATAAAGGGAAGAGGTGACTGTCCCTGGCAAAACAACTTGGACTGTTGATCATCTCCTTCCATGCTGACAAATATTGCACACCCTTAGAATGACATCAGAAACTAATCCAATTATTAAAGTCAATCAACTTTTGTTCGTATTGTGGCATCAGCTTGGAGATGGTAAAATTCTGCTTAATGCTAGGCTCATACCAGCCTGAGGCAAATATTCTGAGAACACCATGATGTATTTCTTCATATAGTCTAGGGAGGTACATCTCAGGTCATGTATTCCCACATGGACTGTGACTGGGTCATATCGGTAATTGTGGTTTAATGACCCGAGGGCATGCATAGTGTCGTGGATCCTAGCCACTGATAAACAACTAACTGTAACTTTCTCCTTACTCAGCCTGGTGAGATGGACATCAGTGTGTCTCACGATGGAGTTTCCAATGACTAGAATGATAGATTGTGTGGTGATTTGCCTTATGGGCTTAGAGGCTCCAGGAAATGTAGCTGTATGTGTTGATGTGGGTGTTGTTTTGAAAAGTGCATTTGGGGCTGCTGAGGGTATTTGTTATGTGTACTTTGTCTTGGAGGTCTTTGTGGTTTAGGAAGGTTACATTAAGTGCCTCAGCATATGTGGGTCTATATTATTGCTTTGAATTGTGCATGATAGGTGCAGAGTGTGTGTACTACTGAAAAACGTATCAACATTAGGAGTACTATTATGTGAGAGCTTTGCCTCCAGTGACACTGTGTACATACATCTCTCATATACCATATCAGTTTGTTTGAGAATTAACTGGTTGTCAGTAAGTAAACATGAGGCAAGTTCTACATTGCCTCAGGATTCCCATATTCAGCAAACTGGTAACGGAGGCAGTAGGAAAGCTCATATCCATGGCAACAGACCCTTTTTTATTGATTAGACAGTTGGAGTGAGAATATCAGTCACTGTCAGGAATATCCAGTTTGCGACTATGTGGACAATGCTTGTCATTGCAAACTAGTTGTCCTGTCTGCAACTAGGTACTGGAGAAATTTCAGTTGTGCTTTTACAGGAAAATGTCACTCAAAGTGTCAGAGTCTGTACAGAGCACTGCCAAACACTTGAGGGCAAACTAATAGGTAGACCCTGAAAATCTAAGAATGAAGTATTTAGGCAGATATTATGAAGTTAGAAACAAATCAAGCAGTACATACTGAAATCAAATAATTAGCTTGTCAAGAATGATGAAAAGAGGGGAGTTGCATGAATGGCTACGGCCTGGCTGCTACTAATGCTGGTCTCAGCACAGCTTCACTCTGTTGGGATACAATGCTCCTTTGCTTCTTTTCTCACCAGAAGCAAAATGTTAGCACCAATCCCAAGCAGAGAAGCAGGCCACAGCCTGTTTGGTGATCAACCGTCTTGTCCCAGAAGATGCATGGGTCTGTAGGCTTGTAGCCTTTTTCTGGTAGATGCCTTGAATAGCAACCAGACCAATTAGGTACATTAAGCACAGTCAGTGACTTTCCAACTAGAAACAGTCAGAAATCAATGCACTCTGCTCCTACTCTCACCAGGATCAGAATATAAGAACATAATCCAAGCTGCCACCTATAAAGCAGTTATTAGGCTTTCTGGTGATCAGCAGTCTCCAGGAAATAATGTTCCTGTACCCCTTCTCTTACCAGGAGAAAACAGAAGCACTAATCCTAAGATGACTGCTGAGAGGCAGAATGTGGGCTCTACAGTAATGGGTGATCTTGCAACAGGTGCTTAAAGGTAAGATGAGAAAAGAAAGGTTTATCCTAAACACTGCATTATGCACTAAGCAGTTAGATATGAAAGTGGGTAACTTAAGTTTTAGTTGTCTAAAAAGTTCATAGGTTCATAGGTTGGTACTAGGCTATTGGCCCTAGGGTCTGTACAAGCCTAGCCATAACAATTACCTGGCTATTAAATTCCACTTTTTTTAAAAGAGCAAGATAGATTGAAAGGGGGTGGGCACTTTTAATTTCTGGCACTATTGAATACAATAGGATGGCCAATAAATTTAAATAGTTGAAGGGGAGTGATTTCACAAATGATAATCTTGTGCTTACTCACACTAGCCAGTGAAAGAAGAGAGGGAACAGAATATATGGTCAAATTAACATAAGGGGCAGGCAACTAGAAAGACAGTGGTGTTTAAGAGCACAACAGTAACAGCATGGGAAAAAATTCTGTCTGGCTCACAAGAGACAGAGCTGTGGTCTCTTTTCAAGTTTTAATATGCAGTTAAAAGCAGAATACAAGTAAAACACAGTGTAAAGAAAACAAAGCACAGTATACAAAATAGAAAAAGGCATTAAAGTAATACAAAATACAAGAAATGAAAAGCAAAGTAACCTTTCCCTCACAGCAAGCTGTGGCAGAGTCTGGATGAGCCTTTCCAGTAAAGATCCAGTGGTTAAGATTTTATAACTATTATTGTATAACAGAATGCTATTTTTGGGTACCAAATCCACATGCAGTAAAGCTGGTATTCTAATTGCCTAATGCAAGCAGCAACATTTATTTGGAAAGGCATGCATGCTTGAGATGACTGATGACACATACCTGCTTGACATGCTTGTTCTTCAGGGAATGAAAAAAAATATTACAGATTTAATTTTGACTTCATTCATACGTATCCAGCACCTCTCTAAGGTGAGTTTATCTCTCTCTTGGTATGCCTCACAGTTTGCAACAATCTCCTCTGCAGCTGTAAAGAACAAAACAAAGACACATTTATCTGAAAGCCAAATGAGTAACTGCATTGGCTGATTAGATAACTACTGTCATATCGTAGACAGGTTATGGGTCATTATACCTTCACAACTGGGGAGTTATTCCCAGTCTTAAATTCAGCCTCACATTGGCTTAGGAGGTCCTGCTTGTGGTTTTTAAGGTCACCATAATGGTGACAATATTGGTCCCCATTGTGTGGAATGCAGTTAGCTGAGCTATTCATAGGTTCATAGGTGTGTACTAGGCTAATGGTCCTGGAGCCTTTACAAGCCTAACCCATAGAAGTGCCCTGGCATCATGTCACCTGATGTTAGATCCCAGTACCTCTATCAAGTAGAGCCACTGCAGTGATCCCAGTGGTGAACTTTCTATTTCCCATCCACTGAAGATTTCTTTTGAAGACGGCTAGTGAGGTTCTCTGCTTGACATGTATTGGAAGTCTATTCCAGAGCATGGGCAGTCTCTGGGTTATGAACCTGCCTCTCCAGCATGTTCTGTTGATTGTGGTAATGAGGTAGAGGTCTCTGGAGCATGTAGTGTGGAGGGATTTGGATTTCTTTAGATGTAGCATTTCTAACAGAGCTGGGTCAGACATGGCTTTGTAAGTCAAGCAGAGATCATCTCTTAGGAGACGATATGAGACAGAGAATAGCTGGAGTTTTCTGAGTCTGTCCATGTAGCACATGTGTTTAAGGCCTAGTATCCTCTTTGGGAGGTAGTTTTGTGGCCTTTCCAGCTATTGCATGTGTCTAGTGAGGAACATGCCAAATGGGGCATTATATTTGCTGATTGGCCTAATGAGGGAAGAGTAGAGAGGTGATGACCTCTTTCTTCCTGGATGCAAAACCTTTGGTAATGAGATGTGCCACATAGAAGAGAATAACTTTCTGACCACAGTGGCAATGTTGTGGTTGAAGGAGAGGTTGCTGTTAACCTATGCCCCCAGATCTCTTATATCACCTTCAGTGTTCAGTGGGCTCCTATCGATGTGGTAATTAGTGAGAACTGAGTTTTTTCCAAAGGGCTTGATGACACATTTTTTGGCATTAAGCTTAAGGCCATGGTTTTGACATCAGTCATTGGTCTCAATGAGGCCTTTCTGTAGGATGTCTATATCACTTGGGGAGTTAATAATGGCACCCAGCTTGCAGTCATCTGTGAACCTGGTCAGCCAGACTCACTCAGTGTTGGCCTGAACTTCTGAGAAGTAGATGCCAAACAGGAGAGAACCCAGGACTGATCCTTGTGGGGCTCCACTTGTGACTGGTCAGCAGTCTGACTTGGAGTCCACTACTTTCACACTGCGAGTTCTATTTCTGAACCAATCTGCAACCCACCTAGTGATATAAGGGTTGATGCCTAGTTTGGTGAGTTTATCAATAATTCCAAGTCTCGGCCTTATACTGAGACCTGTTATAATCCCCCTTCAGCAGCCTACAGTTGTAGAGCTTCATGAGGAATTCCAGAAATATCCTAAAGTCCTCAACACCCCATCTTTGTGCTCTAAATTTATCACCATTCTCTCTGAGCCTGCAAAAGTAATAGACTATGACTGAATTGGTGTCACCACTGTATGAATTCCAGACAGCTCAATAGAGACTGTGCACCATGTGCTTGATGTCGGTGCTGATGTGGCTGCGAGGACAAGTTTGCTCCAGGAGCAGTTTCCAAGTAAGCTTATGTACGGCAACTTTTAAATTCACATGTATACTTAAATATATAATTTAACTAATACTTACTAGGAATTTTTTTTCTGTACCTATTGATAAGTTAATAGAATTATACAATACAGTTGTTTAGTACACATGGGTGTGGGTGGATGTGTCAGAGAAGTTTCAGTTTTAGCTATCTTACAGGGCATACTGGTGATTGTATATTCATTCTGTCCCCGTGTTGCTCCCATTCTTATGGAATTGCCATCCTTTCCTTGCTTTATTTCTTCCAGGACCATCCTACTTAAAAAGTGTGGAGACATTTGCACATGGTAAGCAAATGTTTATTAGGTTATTACTAAGCATTATTTAGATATATTATTATCTGTATGTGTGAGAAGGGTGTTGCATGTCTGAACTGCTATACCATCTGTGACTGTGTGACCCCTGTCACTTTTTAATATCTATATTGGTTTAATATTTAATATAGTAGTAATGTCATTCTTTGGTTTGTTGTGCATTATCACAGGTGATCCTGACAGTGGAAGTGTAGGACTCTAGCAACCTGATGTCAGAGTATCAGTAGGCTCAGATGGTGATGATGGCCACAAGGAGGCACAGTTGTGGGGTGCAGATGTTGAATCTGGCACTGAGGGTGTGGCTCACACATCCATCGCATTTCTTCAGACACAGTATGCCTATGGATACCCATTCCACTGACTCTTCAGATATTGGAAAGGTTAAGGGTTACTGGGGCTTCACTGCCGGTTGACTGTGAGGATAGCCAAAGTGTGGGTGAGGTGCCACACAGGAGAGCTGGTAGGTCTGCTCTGAGAAGGCCTGTTGTCCACCCTCCACCTGATGCTGGGGTGTCATTATGTGCCACTTGACATACATTTAGGGCTGTCATGGAGGCACAGGTATGTCCCATTTGGGCTTCCAAGGACATGCTTAGAGTACTTGATCTGGTACAGGCTGACATGCATAACTGCCTCTGCCTTGTGGCCAATTTAATGTATTGGGTGAATGACATGATGGAACAGGCAGTGTCTGTGATGGAACATCTGCTGGGAAGGGGACAGCATCCATGTGGCCATAGGAATGTAACATCATTGGTTTTAGACAACTTGGCCATGGCCAATCCCACTCACATAGTAAAACTATTCCCACTGCTCCATCAGTTGTTCAGATGTCCACACGCAGATGTGGTAGGCTAAAGGTTTGTGGACCTGGAAGTAGTCATGAGGAGAGTTATTTCAACAGACATCACTCATGTTCAGGTAGCAGCAGCACATGCCAGTGCAACTCCTGGTAGAGCCAGTTCTATCGAGGGCAATGATGATGAACTGATACCTCTACCATGCATAGCTCACACCTGTCCAACAAGCCAGGATGTAGAGCTGGCACAGATCTTGGATGTGTTCATGCAGACAACGAACCATACATTTCACACTGAGTGCCCATACAGAGGCGCGCGCGCGTGCGCACACACACACACACACACACACACACACACACACACACACACACACACACACACACACACACCAGGTACATGAGTCATTCAAGCCACTTGCAGATCATTCTGTCTCACTGGCCATTTCGTAATTAGTTATATTTCTGCCTGCCTGTCTTTCTTATTTACACATCTTCTCACTTCTTTTGTGTCACCTTTAGCCACCTGCCCCCCAAACTTCACCCTGTGCAAATGATGATAACTGTGCTATTACTGTGTTTCAATCTTTTGGATTCAGGGATACATATGTATTTTTTCTGATGCCCAGGGTGGATACCTGACAGAGTGCTTAGTACATGTATTGGCAATGCTATTTTGAAACTTTTACTGATTTCTTACAGCCTTTTTACTGTTGTGATTACTACCTTGAAATTGTTGATATATCAGTGAGCCTTATTGCTCCACTTGTGAGAATGCAGGTATAAGTAGACTTTGAACTGCTTTTTCTATTGTATGAATTTTTGATGTGCAAGGCATGTTAGCGGATACACAGCAGAAATCTATTGACATGTCATTCCTATCACATACTGATGTCATTGCTGGACAGCTCACACACCTTCTACTCTGCTACATTTTCACGTAACAGTATGCAAATATCCACCATTCATTTGTTCTTTGCCATTTATTTTCCTGTTCCAGGTTCGAACACTTACCTTGATAGTCCTGCAGCTTTAACTGTTGTAATTCATGGCTGACTCTGTCTGATGCTAGCAATACATAGTCATTACATGTGTAAGTAAAGGTTGTGAGCATTGACTGGTATAAATTTTTCTGTATGTATGTGCATCGCATGAAAGTTGTGCCCCTTAGGTGGTCAGTACACATGCTATCCATTGCCTCTTGCACAGGATGAGGGCATATTGTGCATGACTATGGCTACCTACACCCACAGCAGTTGGTGGTTCCCCTCTGAGACTTCACCTGCATGTGGCTGTGGTGACCTTGCCAGTGGTGGCAGAATCTGTGACCGTTCCCATGTGAGTTCCTGTTCTAGCTGTTTTCTCAGGAAAATATTGTGCAGGATAGCACAGATAGTAATAATTTCAGCACAAGTACTGGGATCATAGTGCATAGCTCCCTCTGATGAATCTAGGTACTAAAACTGTGATGTCAGCAGCCCAAACACGCACTCTATGATATTTCTGGTGAGAGCTTGTGCCTCATTATATCATTCCTCCATGGATGTGTGTGCATTTCTGATGGGGGCCACCTGCCATGGTTCAAGTGTATACCCTGCATTGCCCAGAAACTGGCCTTGTGGGATATCTCCCTCTGGAAAACCTCTGGTAGAGCTGTGAGTTTTGGTGACTGCAATGGTTGCCAGCACACACATTCAAGATGATTCCCTTAGCATTACACATGACTTGGCAGTTAATGGAGTGGAAGCCCTTTCTGTTTATGTAAACCCTTCCCTATTCCCCAGGTGGTGCTTTGATCTCAATGTGCATGCAGTCTATGACATCCAAGACTTAAGGAATGTGTGCTATGGGATAGAAATCCTTCATAGTTGTAGCTCTATCTTCGGGGTACAAGAAAAATATTTATATTCACTGTTATGCTGTACCATAGCATTCAGGAACTGATGTCAGATTCATGGATGCAGATGCCTGTGACACCTCCACCATGTCCCCTGTTGGTCTCTGGAAAGTTTCTGTAGCTAAAATTCTGAGTGCTACACATACATTGGTCTCCTCGGTTTGCCCTTGTTCTCAGCTGAGGACAACAGAGGTTGCAGAATTCTTGGGGTATGTCTCTAGTCACTCTTTAGCACTCTACTTTTTCCACCTCATGTCAACCATGGAACAGGAGGTTGCAGAATTCTTGGGGTATGTCTCTAGTCACTCTTTAGCACTCTACTTTTTCCACCTCATGTCAACCATGGTCTAAACACCCTTGTCCTTCTTGCTTGAGGTCTATCAGCAGCAGCAGCAGCATAAACTTGAGCTTGTTTGACATACAGAAGAGCAACATCTGCCCCAACATGCTTTCCCACTAGTGTAGTTTTCGTGACTATTTTGAAATAGGTTTTGGAATTTGAGGCAAACATGCGCACTAAGTGCACAATCACTTTATAGCTTGTTGAATAGCTGCGTCATTTTGGATTGGTTGATTACCATACAGTTCTGCTGCTTATGATGTAATTAGCATGCAGTGGTGTTTGGCATGTTTACATAACTCCACACACCATGTACAGCTGCTTACTGAATACAAATTGGTGCACTATCATGTGTGTATTGCTTCACAATAAGTACACGATCTTGGCGAGCCATGTATGGTTTATTAAAATGCACCAACTATTAAGTTATTATCTCCATAAATGTAACTTTCCCTGACATATAGCAACTGCCAAGCCAGATATTCTTAGAGTGGGCACAGAGGGATAATTATCATGTGTTTTTGGGGGGCAGATCCAGGTGTTATTCCCCACAAAAATAACGACTGATTGAATTTTTTCTCAATTTGTCATTATGTGTTTGCTGATGCCATGGATGGGTGTTTGCAAGTTAAATGTTATGTATCATTATGTGCGTCTTTGCTGAAACAACTTCCATTAGCGATGCCCTGAGGCCTGACAGTTTAGACTCAGATTTATCAAGCACTATAATTTTACACTGCTCTGTGTTACAGAAGGATTAACCCTGATTATAACCAACAAAACAGCCAGCACCATCACTCAGCTTTCCATAATAATAATAATTTATTATCACATATTAAGATAAATATATCCTGCATACCGGTTTCAGCTAATTATGCACTGATGGAGCCTTACAGCCAAAACTGGTATGCAGGATGTATTTATCTTAATATGTGATATTAAATTGTTATTATGGAAAGCTGGGAGATGCTGCTGGCTGTTTTGTTAGTTATCTAGTTCAAATATTGGCCTTTGCACCTTTCTGTACTTACATGGGACTGTGCTTGTATCAGAAAGAAACCCTGATTATAACCCAGATAATCTATGATTAATTAATGGCTTGGACACTGGTGTGGCAATGTGGGAGAGGGTAAGAGAGAGAGACTCTGTTACTGGCTTGTTATCTGAAAGGGAGAGTGGTGGACTAGCCCATGCAGTGCCAGCATTAGCTGAAGAGAGAGAGAAACAGGGAGGGGGGGTGCATAGTGCAACATATATGAACTGGGGACTTGTGTTTGGCACAGCTAACCTGTGTTTACATGACAGCTTTATAGAATGAGTATATGAATATGCATCTATCTCACTTGAGGAGCTATTGCTCCCTAGGTTTAGCAAGTGTACATACTAGTTATCGAGGGAAGGGTTAGTGCCATACTAACAAAGAAAAAAAACTTCCTGTGAGTTTTTTATATGAAAGCCTTCCCAACAGGCAATGGGGAACAAATGGGCAGAATGATTGCAGGTGACTGATGACTGGAAGAAAAACAGGGATTAAAGGCACCTAGAATAGAAAAATGAACTGCACCCTTTCTTTAAAAAGCAGTCACCCATTCAATATTTTGTTACTTATAATACTGTGAGGATGCCCATGCTTCAAACATGCACAGAAATCTGATAGTATTTGATTTGCATATTACCGAAACACTATGCTGAGTGTCTTGCATCCCTCTCACATACATGCTCTGGCATGTCTCGGTGTAAACCCAAAGGTGAAAGTCTACAGCATAATCATAATCTATCACAAAACTTTGTTACGATCATCAAAACAAAATATCAGTAAAGCATTTTGCAAAATATGCCACAAAAAGGCTGGTCACCTGGCAGTGTAAACCATGGCTCTAGATTATTGTCACTGTTGTAGTGACAGTCTAATCCCATGTGCAAAAATGGGAAAAAAGGGGGTTGTGGATGAATTAATGGATTTTCCAAAAGATGCAACGACCTCTGCATAATAACTGTAGAACTGATGGCTAATCTATAATGGATTTATTAATCT
Source organism: Protopterus annectens (assembly GCF_019279795.1). NCBI lineage: Eukaryota > Metazoa > Chordata > Ceratodontiformes > Protopteridae > Protopterus > Protopterus annectens. Next base: position 1,670,253,107 of record NC_056743.1, on the reverse strand, counting down.
AAAATAATTAATCGTCCAGGCATAGAGAAGGGAGATGCAACAAAAAGGGGAAAAAAAGCATTAACTTTACAGTTTAATAACTGCAGCAACTCTTTGTTGGGTTACAGTCATGATTTAGATATAATCACTGAATACAGCTTTAGAGATTGCAAGTCTAAAGTGTACATTTTTTTCTTAAGAAAATTCTTAAATATGCAGTTATCTGCGAAAGATGTATTCAGACTGCAGTGGGAAATAACCATTCAAAAACATTTCAGTATTCCTTTTCACAACTCTAATTGCTACCAGTTTTAGATTCCCCTCAAATAACCTATCACAAGGCTATATTAATGATAACTTTCTTTCACACACACAGCTCTGTCATTTGAACTGTAATACAAACTAGTTGACAGAAGGTGTGTATAACTGACTTGTGAGATAGCACTACCCATAAACAGAGACACAAGGAAAAAAAACAGCATGTGTTGGATACAGGAAAGGAACTGGCAGCTTGAATTCATGCATCATTGCTACTTGGTGGCAATTTTAATTATAACTTATGCAACCATTGACCTACTAATGGGTAACATTGCACATAAATATGTTTTAAATTAATGATGGGGGAAGCTTACGATCTGCTTCAAGAGTTTTTCTTTGCTTTAACAGATTTAATAATGATACCTTTATAAAAAAGCTGGAGTTATTCTTGTGGTGAAAGAGTCTTGTTTCTGAAAAAAAAATTAATGACAACGAAGGGACTCTTTTTGTAAATCCTGACATATATATTATTATTACATACATTATTTTAAAGTTTTCTTGCCACCCTAGATGAGCTCAGTGAGTTACTTTATATTACTGTGTCAGAAGTGCTGGGAGCTATCGACCATGTATGGCTGAATAGATGCCTAATAAATAGATCTACAGGAGGTAAGATTGTGTAATTGACTAACTACAGTTGTAGATTACAAAGGGCTTTCAATCGGCTTTATTGATAAATATTAGTCTGTAGAGGTTCAGCACATGAATGTAGAATCCCAAAGCCCAGAACAATCCACAGAGTCCAATACACACTGGAGAAAGCCCTTGTGTGGTATCTTGTTCTGATGTGTTAGTATTGTACTCATTGCATGGAGTGCGCATGATAACAATGTCAGAAAACAAGCTTCACAATTCATTTGTGGAATGCAGAAGAAATGGCTGCCACATCGGTGACCTCCATCGCCAAAGACTGTGCGGCTCAGCATTACATAATGAAGTAGGAACATCACCACTGAATGAGGTACACATTGAAGGTGATGGAAAAAAAAGAATTAAAAAATGCTGTGGTAAAAACAAACCCTGAAAATGAGCAGTGTACAGTTTTATGTTTATGGTTAGATAGCTATGTGTTTTTTTTCTTGAGTTTAGTTCTTGTCACAGACCTGATGAAGGCTTTATTGCATTTGTTAGCCGAAAGTGATTTTACTTAAAAGTTTTTTTATGTATATCTTTTCATGTATGTGTTATTCTTTTCTTAATACCTGATCTTGGAATTTGGGTTGAAAATAGACAGGTGGTTTTTGTTAACTAGGATTTAGTTTGATCTAATCAGTAGTAGTTTGTGGAGGTGGGTACTTGCTGTTCTAAAATGTACTTTTACAGCCCAGTTTATACTGTTTGTCTTAAATAGGCTGGTTTAAAATTAAACAACATGTACATTTTCCACACCTACTTCTAAGTATATAAAAGCTGATATGTTTAACATTGCTAAAATATTTCTGATTTTTTTGTTACTGAGAATTGCTTGCCTGTGATGAATAACGGCTTGTTGCTTTGGAACACTACCAGCTTTTCATGATTTTTGGAAATTATTGTGTCTGAGCTCATCGATTAAATTTTATGATCACTAGGTTCTCTGTTTTTTTCCCCCTCAACACTCGTGGTGGTGATATTGGAGCTAGACAGATTCCTGTGCTTGTTAATTTTTTAACCTTCTCTACAGTGGTGTTAATATCTTCCTGTCAGTGGCAGGGACAAGAGCACTCAATCTCATCATTTGTATGAGATGCAAGTGAATACAGCTCTGCAGGCATGGTGCATACATTTTTTAGGAATAATCTCCGGCCATGTCCTAGGACTACTTATGTGATGATGATACCTACAGCAGGGGAACCTCATAGCACTGTAGGCAGTAGACAAAAGTACAGAGAACAGCATGTTAGGCATGTACAGGGTTCCAAAACTGTTCAACCCTGGTCTCCTGCTGAAGAGGCAGACAACTGAATATGGGTAGCTCCTCTGCTTAACCTCCAAAATGTATGTGATAATAGAGAGTAGCTTTCTGTATGCCATTGTACATTATTGTATGCTTCTTTTATGAATAACTCTAATGACATATATAGACTATGGAGATAAATAAATGTATTTTGATATGTACATTTTTTTTTAATCACAGTGACTGAAACTTGAATCTAAAGTGACCATTTAATTTACCATGATTTCCTACAAATACTATAAAGTTTTTAATTTTTTATTACATTTCCAGAAGGAACATGAAGTAGATAGAGTCCTTCGCTTATGCTCCAAATTGAGGAGAAAGTACCTTTATGATGTAAGAAAGGTACTTAAACTTTGTTAAGCACCTTTCAGCACCTTTATTCTATAGTCTCATGCTAGGGCATTGAAAGCAGCCACTACAGAACAGCAGAATGAAGTTTAAACATGTTTAAAAGATGCAATATACAATCAGCTGTTCCACTTCTTTTGTTTATCATTGTGGCACCTTGTAATGTATTACAGTTTTTAAAGCTAATACAAGCACAGACACTCTTCACTTTAGACTGCTGTCTACCAAGCAATGCAAAGTTACATCTTTTAAAGTTGTAAAATGCATTGTGCTCTTACACTCCCCTTTCTTTTTCTCTCTTTCTCTCTTGCTCTGTCTCTCTCTCTCGTACCACATCAGAAAAGCTAGAGCTCCAAATAATGTAAAGACTTGGTGGCAGCACTAAGTTTCACATCTTTCAAAGCTGTATAACCCTTGACTTTCCTACACTTTCTAATCTCTTTGCAACTGTTAAGCTTCATGTCCTACTAATAATTATGATGCTGTTTCTCCAGTTGTAAACAAGAGGTATGTTCTCAGAACTGATACCAGAATACATACCTCTCAAGTTTACCTCATTACGAGGAACGTACCTCATTTGGGGTCTTAAAAAGTTCATGTTCCTCGAAGTTCCACATTGAAAGAGTCTGTGACACATTCAGTGTTAAGAATTTTTTTAAGTGAAATCCATGGTGAATGAAATTAATCATATTAATTCATTAAAGGATCTTCTTTATAAGTAAAACCAACATATTTTAACCATCTTATGACCTTCATAGTTGAAGTTGTTAGTAAGCCATTAGTATGTGTTCTACATTTTGCCCATTTGTTCCACATTATGAAGATGAGTGTTCCTCATTTACACCTCTCGAGTTCACAAGGTGAATTTCTCAACATTTGTTTCCTAGACATATATCAACTTATAAGGAGACTCGCAATCAAAACTCTCTATGTGATGTTAAATTAAAACAATATATTCATTGAGACCAGTATTACTCACTGCACATCTGGCTGGGATATAAATGACGAGAAATTGTGTGGAATATATAAAGATTTAAACAATAGAAAAATGGGTACAAATTACCATAGTACTATAAACTCAACTGATTGTACAAATATTTGGAATGATTTACTTAGCAAAAGACAGCCCCACAGAATAGAGCGATAATGCCCTGACTGTGGCCCAGGATCAATTAGTGCCTCAGTAATCTGAAGCAATGGCGAGACTGGGAATGCATATTCTGCAAGAAGGAGGGAAGTGTGCACACTGGGAGCAGAGTTTCATGGTTTGATTCCCATGGTGGAGACTTGGGAAACAAATGCAGGTTTCTACTTGATGGAGCTTGTGCTGTCTTAATGATAACAGTCTTTGAAATCTGTCCCCTTGTGGAAGAGAAGGGTAGTCAGTTTTTAAACTCACTACATCCTCAATCCTTGGGGTTCTACTGAATATTCACAGTGGTGGGGAAATGGGCAAAAAATATTCCCCAACAACAGTGTGACCGATGTCCATGATCTCTTCATCAGCAGAGGGCATGGCTTAGTCTTGGGGAGGCTAGGGGAGGTCTGTTGGATTAGCTGGATGATTAGAGGAACTGGGGTAACGGATGGTCAGCTACATGGAACCAAAAACAGTGACAAAAGAAAATTTGGCAATCTGAGGAGCACATTCATTTGGAAACATTTATCAAACCCTTAGAAAAGAAAAGAAAAAAAAGATGACAACATACAAGCTGTCACTGGGTTGTCAAGACCTCAATAACTAATTAACATCTCTGGAATCATCTAACTTCTTTTGTATTAACATACATTTAAAACTAGTCATATTAGCAATGTTTCTGATGTACTTATACAATAAACATATCTCACTGGGGATGCTATACTTTGAAGTATGATGTGTGATTTTTAATTATTTATTGAAAAGTTTTGTGACTGAATTGATACAGGTTAATCTTCATACAAATGCTGTGTCTGAGAGGCTCAGAATTTTCTGAGATGACAGTAGGATTAGGTACTAAGGGTTTTGTTAATAAAGCATCTAGAAAGAATGTTTACTGTTTATTGCTGTTGTTGAAAGTATATGTTTGATTATATCTATCTTATCAATAAGTCTGTGTATGTGTTCCATGGAGCACATTTAAATACTTGAAAGGCAAATTTTTCAGAAGGGACAAAGAAAAATATGGAAATGCTAGACTTCTGCCATGGTGCTAAATCTTCATATCCATTGTGCTCAATGTATTTTATGAATAATCATGTATATGCACTCTGTATCCCTTAATGATGGCCTAGATTAAATGAGGTTGGAATCCTGAAAGGGCAGTTTAGGTGACAGGGTACTTCTGCAGGTGTAGTTCAAAAGTTTGCATGCATTTATGTAAGTGCATATGCATTTATTCATCTAAAGTATGATAAAACTTAAAAGCTAAGCACTATAAAAAAACATTTACAGAACTATATGATCCAGGCACAAATAAACATACATATGGCACAACTAGTGGAATTTATGCTGAGTTTGCTGAAGATGTGAGAGTTGTGCTTACAGGGGCCTTATTCCTCTCCTTCATATGTCACAACCTACTGTAGTCATTGAATAATGGGCCAAAATAGTTATATTAAAAACAGATGCACTCAACAATAAATTACAGCGGTAGCGTTGTTACCTCACAGCAAGAGGCTTTCCCGTTCGATTCTCGGCTTGGCTTGGGAGTGCCTTCTGTGTGGAGTTTGCATGTCCTCCCTGCGGTTGGGTAGCGTTCAAAAGACATGCGTGCGTAAATGAGCATGTCTTCATTGAAGGTTGGGCATCGAGCTTTTACCATGGAGTTTCCTAAAAATTTACTACCAATCATTAGCGGACCAGAGTTCCGCTGTGGTGACCCTTTACTGGAAAAAAGCCGAAAGACAAGCAACTGGGTTTATGCTGCTCCTGCTGCTGCTGTTATATGTGTCAAGAGTGTAGAGTTGAAAGCCTTTTTCTCTCCTTTTCTACCTTTTTTTTTTTGTTTAGTTTTAGTTGTTTTTGCATTACACCTGGTGTCTAGTAGTCATTCAGAGGTCTAGCACCCCCGGAGATAAGTGGTCAGGTGTGAAGTTTGAATATGTTTTATTGCATTTATGGCACATGATTTATAGTATCCTTGGTGAATAGTGTCCTCCACTGACCTACATCATCATTCTTTTTCCCCTAAAAATTGTCTTTATCATCATTCTTATATATATATATATATATATATATATATATATATATATATATATATATATATATATATATATATATATATATATATATACATCAGATAACTGAATAACTGAAAGCCCAGAAAAATGAACATTATTTTGCTGAAACCAAAATAAGAAAACTGAAAATGCCGAACAAAGTAGTTTCTCCCAGGACAAGTAAACACTTGCCCAAAAGTACAGTAAAACACTCCATACTATTTGAAACCCACCTAGGTGGGGTACTATACTCCCACCTCCCCTAACTATATATAACAACTCTGGGATCAGATCGCACTGCATTGAGGAAAAGGGCATATTTCCCCACATGGGGCAAGTGTTTACTTGCCCTAGGAAAAACTACACAGTTCAGCATTTTCAGTTTCATTATTTTGGTCTCAGCAAAATAACTTTCTTTCGGCTTTATGGTCTTTTGCCGTCCAAAGTAGACCTATATATATATATATATATATATATATATATATATATATATATATATATATATATATATATATATATATATATATATATATATATATATATATATATATATATATATATATATATATATATATATATATATATATATATATATATATATATATAAAAGTCTACTTTGATTCATTGAAAACTCATTTTACTGAATTTTAAAACACTCAAACCAAATCGCTGAAAGCTCAAATCACTGAAAACTCATTTCACTGAATCACATTTCACTGAATGAAAGTACTGTTGAGCAACTAAAATGTATATGCCCTTTTCCCCACTGTAGTGTGATCCTAGAGTTAATATATATAGTTAGAGGGGTTGGGCGTGTGTGGCATAGCCCCCCATGCACTTTTGGTTTTATACTGTTAGCTTTCAGTGAAATGAGATTCATAAATATAAAGGCTAAGTAGGTGAGGGGCTATGCCCCCCCCCAATGTGGAGGGGGGGATGTGCCCCCTCACCCCCCCTAACTGCATATACTAACTCCAGGATCTCACTACAGTAGGAAAAAGGGCATATTTGTTTTATTTGCCCAACAGTACTTACATTCAGTGAAATGTGATTTGGTCTAATGAGTGTTCAGTGATTTGAGCTTTCAGCGATTTTTTAGGATGAATTGAAATTCAGTGAATGAGTTTTCAGTGAATTAAAGTAGATCCATATATGTGTGTGTGTGTGTGTGTGTATATATATATATATATATATATATATATATATATATATATTTTTTTTTTTTTTAATTTAGATATATATATATATATACATAAATGCCAGCTTATTAACACCTCTGTGATATGGAATGTCATACCTCTGTCAGCCTACACACATCTTGCATTCCAGAGCATTTTCTGAGAAATAAACTTATAGGTGCATAGGTTCATAGGTAGGTACTAGGCTATCTGCCCAAAGGCATTTATAAGCCTAGCCAGAATCTGTTGGCTTTTGCCTCCCCCTTAGATTAGTTCCTTGTGCCTCTGTCCAGCAGAGCCACTGAAGTGATCCCTGGGGTAAACTTTCTGTTTCCCATCCACTCGTCAAGGTTTCTCTTGAAGAGTGCTAGCGAGAAGCTCTGCCTAATGTAGACTGGAATCTTGTTCCAAAGCATGGAAAGTGTCTGGGACAGGAATCTATTTCTCCAGCATGTCCTATTTATTGTTGTGGTGAGGTTTAGATCCCTAGAGCATGTGGCTCGAGGGGATAAGGTTTTCTTTAGGTGAAGCATTTCCATCAATTCTGGGTTGGACATGGCCTTGTATGTTAGGCAGCGATCACCTCTGAGCAGGTGTTATGCAACCGAGTACAGCTGGAGTTTCTTCAGTCGAGTTGCATAAGGCATCTGTTTGAGGCCAGTGATCCTCTTGGTGAGGTACTTCTGTGGTCTTTCCAGCTGTTGCATGTGTCTTGTACGGTACATCCCAAATGGGGCATTGTACTCTATAATGGGTCTACTGAGTGACGAGTAGAGGGGCACAATGACCTCTTTTGATCTGGATGGAAACCCTTTTGTGATTAGATGGGCTACATAGAAGGATTTTCTAACCACTTTGGCAATGTGGTTATCAAAGGAGAGATTACTATCTACTTGGGTTCCCAGATCCCTTATTACATTTTCCATATTTAGGGGACTGCCACCTATTTGGTAGTTTGTAGGTACTTTGCTATTTCCAAAAGGAATAACTATGCACATTTTGGCATTTAGCTTGAGGCCATGATTTTGACACCAGGTATCTGTCTCAGTGAGACCCTTTTGGAGGATGTCCGTGTGAAATGGTGAGTCAGTTATAGCCCCTAATTTGCAGTCGCCTGTGAACTTGGTCAGCCATAGCCCCCCTGTGCTTGTCTGTACCTCTGAGACGTATATGCCGAATAGGAGGGCTCCTAGGACTGAGCCCTGGGGTACGCCACTTGTAACCGGTTTAGAGCCAGACTTAGCTCCCGCAACTCTCACCATGTGGGTTCTGTCTGTGAGCCAAGTGGTAACCCATCTTGTGACATGGGGTTTATGTTCAGGCTGGTGACCTTGTCTATAATACCAGAATGGGGAATGGTGTTGAAGGCCTTTGCGAGGTCTAGGTAGGCTGTGTGCACCACCTTTCCCTCATCTATAGCCTTGGTAACTGTCTCAAAGAAGTTCACCAGGTTTAGGAGGCATGATCTGCCATTAACAAAGCCAAACAGGGTAGGGTCCTGTGTTTGGAGGTTCCCAATGTCTCTGTTAATGAGTTCCGTGATGATGTGCTCCATAGCCTTGCAGACCAAGCTAGTCAGGCTTATAGGGCAATAGTTCCTGGGGTCTGTTGTGGCTCCACCTTTGTGTAGTAAAATAACCATTGCTGTGCTCTACTCTATGGGTATGTAGCCTGTGGAGAGGCTGAGTTTGAACAATGTGTTTAGGTGAGGGGTTAGTTCATCTTTGAGCTCATGTAGGATGCAGCCTGGGACATCGTCCAGTCCCATTGATGCTGTGTTTTTGGCTTTGGAGAGGGCTGTTTTAACCTGAGTGTCTGTGATTTCAGGGACTCGACATTCTTCTTGAATGGTTATGGGCCCTTTTGTGGGTGAGAGGGGGGTGAAGTTTGCACTGAACCTGTCTGCCAGGATGTTGGCAATATCGGTTGGTTCAGTGTATTTTGTGCCATTCTGCACTAACTCCGAGCAGATCTGAGCATTGCCACTTAGATTCTTGACGTAGCTAAAGAATGCCTTGTGGTTATCTTTGGAGTCCTTGGCAAGGTTTATTTCAAAGCTCGCCTTGGACGATTTTATGAGGGATAGTGCTTTCTTGCTGATACTGATCAGGGATGTCTTCCCTTCTTGGGATTTTACTCTTTTCTGTACTAGTTTCCTCATTCATGGCGTTATCCTTTAGCATGGGGGCTTTGAAACTTTCCACTTCCGTCTTAAGTAAAGTGAAGTTTGCCTTTGAAAAGTTTTTCATGGTGGTTTCCTTGTCTGAAGGTGGGGGCAGAATGTGGATATCCAAAGTGATTTGTTTATGGTCAGATCTAACCAGCGAGGGGTTGACCTCCGGTGTGGAGCGCCGGTCACCCGTGTTGGTGATGACCAAGTCCAATATGTTATCACCTCTGGTGGGAGTGTTGACCAGTTGTTCCAGGGCATTTGAGTTTATAAATTCCAGGAAATGTTGGGCAAGGGAGTTAGTACTTGAGTAGTTCTCCCAGTTAATGTTTGGGTAGTTGAAATCACCCAATATTAGGGTATTTGTTAGGACCTTTATGTTATCCAGTGTTTCCAGAAATGTGGAATGGGGATTAATAAATAATAATAAATAAGTAATAAATAATAAAATAAATAATAATAAACAATACTAATAAATAATAAATAAACAATAAATAATAAAATAATAAAAAATAAGTAAATAATAATAAAACAAATAAGTCTTTTCCATAAATACTTTAATATGTTATAATGTACACAAACCCACAATTATATTTTTCTAGACTTTCACAAGCAAATGTTCATATCTTGAGAACTATACAAACTTATTGTTGGAACATTTTTGTTAAGTAGATATAAACTTTCATATGCCATCAGAAAATTCTTCTGCATGCTTTTAGAGGTATTTATAGAAATATAAAAACATGTTTAATTGTATATTTAGCAAAGCAGATAATACTGTATAGTGCAATCTACATGGCAAATATTAAAGACAATTTTCTTCAATAACATTCTAAGGATTCATCTAATGTCATGCAACAGTTTGCAAGTCATTTGTTTTTGAAGTATTAAGTACATATAGAAATATTGCTTATTTTCATAATTGCTAACAAACAACTAACACTATTTCCAGTATAGTGTATTATAAACCAACATTTTCAGTGAAGTATCCTGTCTCCTACATCGGTGTTTCACATCATACAGCTCAATAAAATGTAAGTCACTCAATTATGAAAATATGGACACAAATATGAAAATATGAATACATAGTAAAGATTCATTTCTCAACTGCAAGCATCCTAGATTACCAATCTTAGCGTCATTTTGTTAATAATTCCTTGCTCTTTCTATTACTGTCTGTTATTATCTTGTAAGTCACTTGGTTAAGGAAAACATACCAAAAAAGTTTTGGATGCCATAAGGAGGTATTGGTGTGATCTGGAAGCATATAAAGAAGGAGTTACAGGCCTGAGTGGGTTAAGCACAATATTACATAGTTATACCTGTTGGCTAGTATTCTCCTGACCTACATCTTGTTTGATTGCCATTATGGCATGACATTAAAGAGATATCCCCCGTGGCTAGTGCCAACCCCCAATGTTGCAAGATTTGCTCATTAGTTTAGGGTAGTGTGAAGTATGACAGCCCCACCAACTCTCATACACACACACACACACACACACACACACACACACACACACACACACACACACATGCACAAAAGAGATAATGTGAAAGAGAAAGAGGAATTAGAAGTTGTGGGTTGAATTTAGCCATACAATGTCCAGTTTTGTCTATGCACAATCCAATGCACAGCTGGAGAAAACTATTGAAATGGTAAAGAATTTCATAAGAAGAAGTTGAAGCAGTAATTATTATGATTGTTATCCTATAGTTTTGGAATATAGAAATACTTCACTGCAGGAACTCAATTTCTTAGCAGTTAACGTGCTGATGGGTAAAACAATTGCTAATATATAAAAATCAGTTGTTGTTTCTTTCGGCTTATCCAAGTTAGGGGTCGCCACAGCAGAACTCCGGTCCGCTAATGTTTGGTAGTGGATTTTTACGTGCCGAGTTACCAGCCCTGATGCACAACCTTCATCGAAGGCACGCCCATTCACGCATGTCTCCACGCAGAAGATGCTCTAGCTGAGAATCAAACGCGACAACGTCTTGCTGTGAGGCGACAACGCTACCTCAGCAATCAGTGAAAAGCAAAGAAAAGTATTGCAAAGGAAACAGCAGAAATGAAAATACTGCTACTATTACTACTATTACTAGTATGACAAAAAATAAAAACAATTAGACTTACACACACACACACACACACACACACATATATATATATATATATATATATATATAGAGAGAGAGAGAGAGAGAGAGAGGGGCAGACAGGTGGAGAGATATAGATATAGATATAGATATAGATATACAGTAGCAAGTATGACGCACTTTACAGTGAAAAAGACCCAGAGCAAGGTTCATTTTCAACTTTAGACACAGCAGCTCTTTTTCTTAGTAATTAAAGCTTGCAGTCTTTGTATTACAGCTCTTAACAACCTGCCTTACACTCCCCACACAGATTCATAGTAAGGCTCCTTGCATTCTTAGTATAAATATATAGTTAAGAGTTTTGGTTCTCCTTAAGTAGATGTGTTGGCCTTATGTTGACGGCCCTGGCATTTTTCTTATGTTTTGTTTGTTTGTCAGGTCCACCAAGAGTCTCTATTCTTGGTCTTGAAAATTCCCTGTCTGCGAGTGAAAGGCAAACATTGCCATCTCTCACTCCTTGTTTTAACAGCCCTCCTTATGAGATTACCATTACACTGTGTCATTAGCTTTTTTACTACAATCTGTTTTCTATAATCACTAACATCACTTTCTTATACAATGACCCCCCATCACTTATACATTGGTTCTATACTGAATGGGAGAATGGGATGTATTATTGCATTGAATAACACAAGTGTATCCTTGTGACATTTTCCAATCCTAAGCCCGGTGGTGAAATGAAATGACTGCAGTGACAAAGCCCACTTGCACAACTTGGTGTTTACATCCTATTCCTTCTACAACTGCTGCAAGTATGGATAGCAGGTAACACAGTGAATTCAGTATATAATGTTGTCAAGAAGTTAATGCCATTTAATAGTGATATCTTGTTCTATGACACAGTATTTTATCTCAGCCTTACTTAACTCTCTACTCAGGTAACAGACAGGGTGCTTTTCACCCATACCTCACAACTATACAGATTTTCACAGAATGTCCAGATTTTGGCCTCACATTTTCGGTCTGTTTTTTCATAAAATTGTGTTTTTTTCTGGCAAATTAGTGGCAAATCATTAAAGACTGAAGTTCAAAAATAATGACAGACACTTGAGTTTCAGACTTCATAACCTTCAGAAAATTCTTGCTAATTCAACACTTGTCATCTTCCTAAGTTTGCAAGAGCACTGTTTAAAATTGTCCCTATTTTGGGCCTTTTTTCCCCTTTTATTTATGGCTTTGTCCTGATTTCTTGCTCTATGAGGTTGAGAGGTATGTTTTACCCACAACTTCCCTTATAATACAGCTCCAAAACCCTAGTTTAGATACATCAGTATACATAATAAACATTTTAAACAAATGAGGGGCAACATATACAGGCTCTAAACATAATACTGTTTTTATCTGATTAAAAGCTTCATCTGTTGCATGGTCAATTTTATATGAATCAGTGTCTTACACTTTGTAAGGTATTTCAGATGACAGGCTATTGTAGCAAAGCTGGATATGAATTTTATTCAGTAGGCTGCAATTTCTAAGAAAACTTTCACTTTTCTGTACTAGGTCCAGACCAGTGTTTGACAACTATTATGTTTTATTTATCACTGTCTCAGTCACTTATCTTAAGTATGTAGCTTTTGTCATACAAAGCTAACTTTTAGTAGAATTATCTGTAAATGTCTTAAAGAATCTGGCATGGGTTGCACTTTATACAAATGTGATTTCCAATCTCATGAATAAATTACCAGTCAAAAAGGAGGTTGCTATGAATCTGGTTGTTCTAGACATAAGGTTTCAGAAAATAATCCATGAATTTTGAAATGCATCAGGAGCTTCATGAAGTCCAAAGGGTAAGAGAGTAGGCTGAGAAGGTACAAAGAACACTACATTTTCTTTGCTGTTAGAGGTGAACAAAATCTGTCAGTATCCTCTATTAAAACTAAGGTGCTCAGATCCTTAAATTTCACTAATCTCTGTTTGAGTTTATGCACATTGAGCACTGGATTAGTCAAATTTGGACATGGCCCTTCAGTTTTCAGAAATCATTTTAAAATCCTGTTGAAACATCTGACTTAGGAACCAACAAAATTAGTGTTTCATTCAGCTTAAAACTCCTCCATAACACCTGATTAACCATTTTACCTTTCTTGTGTATTGATTTTCTTTGGGACTCTAGCATCGTGTAGGACTTTAGGTCTACCTGTATCCTGGCACAGTTTCAGCATAATGCATTAAATCTTTTCTACTAAATGGATCAGTAAACCTCTTCATTTCTCAGTAAATAAACTTTTCCTTCTTTGTTTTCCTGGGTATTAGATAATATTTCTCCTTTTTGAATAACACAAATAGAGTTCAATGATACTGTACTATTGATCTCTATGTCAGTTCCCCTGCTGACTACAGAAGCTTCAACTTTTCTTCTTGGCTTAGCACGTTTATGTGATATACAGTTTGTGATTTGTTTCTACTTAGTCCTATTTTGTAGACAACCTTTTTCATTTTCTCAAACACCTAAAAGGATCCTTGTCATCTTCACAGGGAGTTTCTTCGGTGCATAGACATAATACTAAACCTTTTCTTCTGCTTTAAACTCCATTAGTCAGACATTTTTATTATACACCTTATGTTGCAGCTCTCATGCATTTTGCACATGCTGTTTAACTATTGCTAGAACAATAAATTTTGCAAGCTTAGAAAATGAGCTGAGTGTTTTTTTCTCTTTCCATAGGTTCATAGGTAGGTGCTAGGCTATCGGCCCAAGGGCCTAAGTAAGTCTAGCCGACAAGGATCCCTGGCTTACACCACCCAAGAAAGTTAATTTCTTGTGCCCCTGTTGAGCAGAGCCATAGACGTGATCCCCGGGGTGTATTTCCTATTTCCCAACCACTCATCAAGATTTTTCTTGAAGAGTGCTAATGAAGAACTTTGCTTGACATAGCTTGTTCCAAAGTATAGGAAGTCTCTGGGACAGGAATCTATCCCTCCAGCATGTCCTGTTTATTGTGGTGACAAGGTTTTGGCCCCTAGAGTGTGTAGCTGAGGAGGGACTGGGATTTCTTGTCCAACAGGTGTCCAAGTTCTTATTCTCACTGCATAGCTATATGCAGAGATCTGGGAGAGGCAATATATATGCAGAGAGTAAAGCTGCTTTTTTTGAGATGGTCATTGCAGGGCATCTGTTTAAGGCCAGTAATCCTCTTTGTGAGGTACTTCTCTGGCCTTTCCAGCTGCTGCAGATGTCTTGTGAGGTACATTCCAAAAGGGGCATTGTACTCTATAATGGGTCTAATGAGTGCTGAGTAGAGGGGAACAATGACCTCTTTTTTTCCTAGAGGAGAACCCTTTTGTGATGAGGTGTGCTACATAGAAGGATTTCTTGACTACTGTGGCGATGTGATTATCAAAGGAGAGACTACTGTCCACCTGAGTCCTAAGGTCTCTTATCACACATTAAGTAGACTGGGGTAGTTCATGGGTACAGAGTTTTTACCAAAGGGGATCACAATGTGATTTTTGGCATTGAGCTTGAGGCCATGCCTCTGACACCAGGCATCTGTCTCAGTGAGGCCCTTCTGTAGTATGTCCACATCATTTGGGGACTCAACTATGGCTCTTAGTTTGCTGTCATCTGTGAACTTCATTAGCCAGAGGCCTTCTGTGTTAACCTGTACTTCAGAGAAGTAGATACCAAACAGGAGAGGTCACAGGACTGAACCCTATGGTATTCTACTTGTCAATGGTTTGAAGTCAGATTTGGAGTCTGCAAATTTTACAGTGTGGATTTTGTCAGTGAGCCAGTTGGCAACCCATCTTGTGACATAGGAATTTATACCTAGTTTAGTGAGTTTAGCTATAATTCCAAAATGGGGGATGGTGTTGAAAGCCTTGACGAGGTCAAGATAGGCTGTGTGAACCACCTTACCCTCGTCTATGGCTTTGGTGACTGCCTCAAAGAAGTCGATCAGGTTCAGAAGGCATAATCTGCCTTTCACAAACCTGAAGTGGGTGGGGTCCAGAGTTTGTTTATGAGTTCCATGATGATACATTCCATGGCCTTGCAGACCAGGCTCATCAGGCTAATAGGGTGTATCTCTCACAATTTGTGGTGCTGGGTGGTAGGAGGAGAGGATTGTCTGTGTACACGAGGCAATCGCTACATTGCCCCAAGATGCCCAGATTCATCAGATAGACAGCAGAGAACACTGGAAGCTGACCCTTGTACATGCCTAAATAAAAAACTACTTTCCTCTAGACAAGTGAGGGAAGTGAGTATAAGAGCTGTTTTTCTCTAAGCAAGTGAGGAAAGTAAATACAAAAACTGTTTTACTCTAGGTAAAGAGAAAGGTTGAGTGCAGTAGTAATTTGTAGCTTATTTAGTGCTAACTGCAAGTTCTGAACAAATGATGAGCACGAATAAGCAAATTCAAGTGCTAAAAATATGAATCTGTACCTGGGTCTTGTGGTAGATAGGCTACCTAGTGCTTACCACTCCCACTGATAAGCTAGAATGCTTCTCTCCAACACAGAAAGGCTTGGGGGGCTCAGAAGCTTACAAACAGTCCTGGATACAGCAAATCTGTATCTGGGCTAGTCTAGTTACAGAAAAGGTGGGAAACAAGCACAAATGTGGGCTTTTAAACCAGAAAGTTGAAAGAGATAGAATAACTGCCAAATGGTCAATAAACTACAATTTCTGGACCACAAACCACTCTTGTGGTAGATAGGCTACCTAATACTTACTATTCCCACTGATAAGCTAGAAGGCTTCCCTCCAACACAGAAAGGCTTGAGAGGCTCAGAAGCTTACAAGCCATCCTGGATACAGCAAATCTGTATCGGGACTAGACTAATTACAGTAAAGGTGGGAAACAAGTGCAAATGCTGGCTTTTAAACCAGAATGTTGAAAGAGATGGAAAAACATCCCAAACGGCCAATAAACTACAATTTCTGGGCCAGAAACCACTCTTGTGGTAGACAGGCTACCTAGTGCTTACCACTCCAACTGATAAGCTAGAAGGCTTCCCTCCAACACAGAAAGGCTTGGGGGGCACAGAAGCTTCCAAGCAGCGTTGGTGGCTTCCCCTTTGTGTAGTGGGATAACTGTTGCTGTGTGCCACTCAGTGGGCGCAAAGCCTGATGTGAGACTATGATTGAACATGGTGCTTAGGTGGGGAGCCAGTTCATTCTGAAGTTTGTGTAAAATGCAGCTTGGGATGTTGTCCGCTCCCATGGATGCTATGTTTTTGGTTTTAAAGAGTGTAGCTTTTACCTACATAGATGTGATTACTGGGACTCTGCATTCTTCCTGTATGGATATGACCCCTTTAGTGGATGGGGGGGGGGGGGTAAAGTTAGCACTGAACCTATCTGCCAGGATGTTGGCAATATCAGTTGGTTCTGTAATTTTTGTGCTGTTGTGCTGTAACTCAGAGCAGATTTGGGTATTGCCATTGAGATTCTTGACATAGCTATAGAATGCTTTGTGGTTGCCCTTAGAATCAGTGGTGATTTTGTTTTCATAGCTAGCATTGGAGGATCTTATAAGGGATCTCAGCTTCTTACTGAGGCTGACCAGGGAGCTCCTCCACTCATGGGATTTTACTCTCTTTTGCAACAGTTTCTTCCTTCTGTTGTAGAGTTTGTTTATGGCACGAGACCACCAGATTGGCTTCCTTTTTTTGGAGGATAGTGTCTTGGTTCTGTTTGGAATAGCACGATCCATGTACTTGAGTGCTTATAGAGTGCATTTGTGTAGGATTCAGCAGTCGTAACTGTATTGCCCATCTGCATGGGTGTCATGAAGTTCACCAGGTCTGTCTTAAGAAGCATGAAGTTGGCTTTGGAGAAATTTTTTACCATGGTTTCCTTAATGGTGGGTGGGGGCAGGATGCGGTTATCTAGGGTGATTAGTTTATGGTCTCATCTGATCAATGAGGAGTTGGCTTCAGGTGTGGAGCACTGGTCACTCATGTTGGTAATGACTAGGTCTAGGATACTGTTGCCTCTGGTGGGGGTGTGGATAAGTTGATCCAGGGCATTGGAATTTATGAATTCATAAAGCGTTGAGTAAAGGAGTTGGTACATGAGTAGTTTTCCCATTTAATGGTGGGGTAGTTGAAATCACCCATTATTAGGGTGTTTGGTTGAACCATAATATTTTCCAGTAGGAATCCTGGGGCATGGTGGGGGATCTGTAGCAAGCTACAATTTGGATTGCAGTTTTGCCCAGAGTTAGTTGCACTTGGATAACCTCAAATGCATTATGCTGTGCAACTAGCCTGGAGGTGTGGGTATCCTTAATGAATATGGACACACCTCTGCCTTTGATGTTCTGGTCCAGGTTAGATGGCCAACAAGTGTGGTATGAGTTATAGCCTAGTAATGCAGGGGTGCTCTCTAGAGCCTTGCACCAGGTCTCAGTCACTCCACAGAAATAAATGTTCTCCATTTTAAGGAGTCCCTTGAGTGACTGCATTTTAAGATTTAGACTTCTAGCATTGAGTAGCATTACCCTCAGTTTTTGCTTGCCTGTTCCTGTTATGGTGGTGAATTTGTCATTTGAACCCTGCCTAAAAAAAGGCAATATAGGGCTGGCAAGACCCATGGCCAATATGCAAAATCCCAGGGGTGACAGGTGCAGGCCATCTTTGGCAAAGCATTGTGGTGTGTCGACCATGTCGTCCCAGTAAGACACATACTGGATCTCCTTAGAATGACACCAGAAGCGTGGCCAATTGTTGAAGTCAATCATTTTGTCCTTGTACTGTGGTATCATTCTGGGTGATGGCAGGATGCTACTCAGGGCTAGGATCATAACTGCCTGGACTATAAGATCAGAGAGCTCTTCCATGTCTCTTTTCATGTAGTCCAGGGAGGTACGTCTCAGGTCGTTCACACCAACATGGACAATGACAGAGTCATAGTTGTACTTGTTGTGGAGTGACCTGAGTGTGTGAGTTATGTGGCAGATCCTGGCACCTGGCAAGCAGCTGACAGTAACCTTCTCCTTGTTTAGACTGGTGAGTGGGACATCAGTGTGCCTGACTATAGAGCCAGCTATGACTAATGTGTTGGGTACATTGTTTTGCCTTATGGGCTGTGGTTTATTGGCACACTGAGTCTATGGGCTATGTGTCATTTGGGTTGTTTTGGGGGTTGGAGGTTTCTTGCTTTTTTGCTTTGGAGGTCTCTGTTGCTTGAGCAGATTGTTATTGAGAGCCTCCACGAATGTTTTTGATTTTCTATGCGTGGATTTTGGTGGTGTAGATTTAGTGGGACTATGTGATGGGTTTAGTGTGGTGCAAGTGTTTACCTTCTACTCTTGACTGTCAAGATCACTCTTGGTTGGAGAGAGCTTTACCTCCTGTTTGGCTAGATAAGTGTATCTCTCACAATTTGTGATGCTGGGTGGTAGGAGGAGAGGATTTTCTGTGTACATGAGGCAATCGCTACATTGCCGCAAGATGCCCAGATTCATCAGATAGACAGCAGAGAACACTGGAAGCTGACCCTTGTGCATGCCTAAATAAAAAAATACTTTCCTCTAGACAAGTGAGGGAAGTGAGTATAAGAGCTGTTTTTCTCTAAGCAAGTGAGGAAAGTAAATACAAAAACTGTTTTCCTCTAGGTAAAGAGAAAGGTTGAGTGCTGTAGTAATGTGTAGCTAATTTAGTGCTAACTGCAAGTTCTGAACAAATGATGAGCACGAATAAGCAAATTCAAGTGCTAAAACTACGAATCTGTACCTGGGTCTTGTGGTAGATAGGCTACCTAGTGCTTACCACTCCCACTGATAAGCTAGAATGCTTCTCTCCAACACAGAAAGGCTTGGGGGGCTCAGAAGCTTACAAATAGTCCTGGATACAGCAAATCTGTATCGGGACTAGACTAATTACAGTAAAGGTGGGAAACAAGTGCAAATGCTGGCTTTTAAACCAGAATGTTGAAAGAGATGGAAAAACTTCCCAAACGGCCAATAAATTACAATTTCTGGGCCAGAAACCACTCTTGTGGTAGACAGGCTACCTAGTGCTTACCACTCCAAATGATAAGCTAGAAGGCTTTCCTCCAACACAGAAAGGCTTTGGGTGCTCAGAAGCTTACAAGATTTCCTGGATACAGCAAATCTGTATCTGGACTCGACTAGTTACAGGAAAGGTGGGAACCAAGCGCAAACACTGGATTTTAAACCAGAAGGTTGAAAGAAATGGAAAAACTGCCAAAATGGCCAATAAACTACAATTTCTGTGCCAGAAACCACTATTGTTGTAGATAGGCTACCTAGTGCTTACCACTCCCTCTAAGCTATAAGGCTTCCCTCCAACACAGAAAGGCTTGGGGGCTCAGAAGCTTGCAAACAGTCCTGGATACAGCAAATCTGTATCTGGACTAGATTAGTTACAGGAAAGGTGGGAAACAAGTGCAAATGCAGGCTTTTAAACTAGAAAGTTGAAAGAGATGGAAAACTGCCCAAATGGCTAATAAACTACAATTTCTGGGCCAGAAACCACTCTTGTGGTAGATAGGCTACCTAGTGCTTACCACTCCCACTGATAAACTAGAAGGCTTCTTTCCAACACATAAAGGCTTTGGGGGCTCAGAAGCTTACAAACAGTCATGGTTACAGCAAATCAGTATCTGGACTAAACTAGTTACAGGAAAGGCAGGAAACAAGCTTAGATTTTATTTTGTAAAGTGGAAAGGGAGAAAGGAGAAACAGAAGATAATTCATAATTAAGGACCTATGTGGCTTGTCCTTCACAAATGTTCTCTCTGTATTAGGTAGAATGAGCTAGTGACACTAGACTGGAATAGAGCTGGGATAGATCTGAACAGATGAGACTGTTATGAGTGTCTGAAGTCAAAATATGATCTCACTGTACTCGGTTGAGTGAGCAAATGAGATGGAGGAGTGTTCACACACAAATTTACAGGAGGGGTGGGAAATTCCAAAGCCACCAAGATTAATACCAGAGCATGAATAGGGTAGGAAGGCAGGAAACTAACTGCAGGGAGAGAGAGAGAGAGACCACAGTATTGTATGAAACGATTAAATAGAAAAATAAATAACTACAGAGAGACACAGACCACAATATTCAATGAAACAATTAAATAGACAGAAAAATAAAATGCAGTACAATCTTTGACATTGCAAGTTTGTACTTAACTCAGCTAGCAATGCAGTTGATTGCAGGTATGTAGCAGAAGCCAAACAACTCAGATATTGAGCAGTAATAAATTCAAAGATATGTGACTAACACTTATTAGTAAAGAGAAGCCCTCTAGGCTAAGAGTTTAACACTGAATATTAATGAAGTGAAACACTATAGCCCCCACTAACTGCAGAGAGAGATAGAGAGAGAGAGAGCAAGACCACAGTATACTATAAAACAATTAAATACAAAAATAAATAACTACAGAGAGAGACAGATCACAATATTCAATGAATTAATTAAATATACAGAAATGTAAAATGCAGTACAATCTTTAACAATGCAAGTTTGTACTTAACCCAGCTAGCAATGCAGTTGATTGCAGGTATGTAGCAGAAGCCAAACAACTCAGATATTGAACAGCAATAATTATTTTTACCATGTTCTGCAAGCCTCAGTGAGGTCTATCAAGTAGTTACTCAAATTTGGTAAACGAGGATGAAAACTGGAGAAGGCAGGGAATGAACTGATTGTAATTCTTAGCACTCTGCTGTGTGCACTTTAGTATAGTGTTCAGAGTTTTATTAGCGTGCCCCATTAACCCATCAGTTTGGGGGTGATACACTGAAGTTTCTAGTCATTTTACTTTAAAATACAGGCACAACTAGTGCATTACCCTGGACATAAATGGGGTTCCCTAGTTTGTGACAATTATTTCTTTGTGAATCCCTACTTGGAGAAAAATAACAATAATTCTTTTTCTATTGACATAGTGCTGGCTTTTTGCAGGTGTGCTACTTCAGGAGACTCAGTGTAATAGTAATCACTAGAATGTGTTGGCAACCATCACAGGATTGTGCCAATGGTAAAATGATACATTCTTTAATGTTAACATGTTGCAGTCTCAAATGGACTTAACAAATGGGCATAGGTATAGGTAGACTTTGGAGCCCAGGACATGATTCCATGTTTTGACATCATGGGCTAAATCTTATTCATTACACCAGACCAATAAAACTGAGCTAAATTTCCATCTCAGATTTGGTCCATCCTAAGTTTTCTCCCAAACTATAGATATGTGCCAATTTCAATACGAGTGTTTTAAAAAGTTTTGGAACTAACAGCAGTGCAGTATTTCCTCTTTGTCTTTGTTTGTCCTATACAGCAAGGCATTTATCATTTGAAAATAGGAGTATGTGATGGGACCAATCCAGTTAACTATTTTGGGTATATTTTCTCTTCTCCCCCTGTGCATTCTAAAAATATGCATTGCTTATCTGTAAATCTGCTAAGTCATGAACACTTCCCTTAATACATCGAACTCTTTCTGTCTGCCTCTACACAGACATCCATCATTATTTGAATGGCTAAAAACTTCTGACAATGCCCCACATCATGTACTGTAGACTCTTTCCTTTCAGTTTCTGTATTATCTTTCTTAGTAATTTCTTTCTGATAAGCAGCATGGTTTCAGCAATTATTTCATTACCATAACAGCATTATCCACTGCCACTGACACCATTTATAACAATAGAATGATTCAAAACTAACAGTGAGTCTGTTCATTGATTTGACTATAGCATTTGAAACAGCAGATTATAACCTGTTCCTCTGCAAACTTAAGAAACTCAGTGTTGGCCCACATATATAAGAAGGCTTCAAAGTTCCCTCCAAAAGAGATCATTCCAAGTACAACTTTTGGGCAAATATAATATGATGGTTTCAAAGCTACTTCCAAAACAGATCATCCCAAGTACACATACAATCCTACCTTTCAACTTAAGGCTCTGTAGGAGTCCTGTAAGAATCCCTCCATAGACCACTGCTGTTTTCTCTATTCATTAATGATAATGTGCACTGACCTTCCCTACCTCAACATGGTCTTTTATGCAGATGATATCTTACTACTGGAATCATGTAAGACCATCTTGACCCTTCAGTTGAAACTACAATCTAGATTTACTGATTTATGTCACTGGACAAATAAAAACATGTAATCCCCTGAAGTCTAGCATCATGATATCTGGCACCCCTCAAAATCCCCTACCTCCCCAAATCTAATAATTACTGATATCCTCTACCACTAATAACAGAATGGAGGTACATAGGGATCATGTTAAACCAACTTGTTTATTGTCCAAGCATACTGCCAATATTCTTAGCAAAACACTCCACCATTTAAAACTATTGTATAGAATTTCACACATCCTCACCTTTAGAGCTCATAATGTCTTAGCTAAAAATGTACTTTTTGTTTAAAATCTAATATGGGTTCCCTCTTATAACCTTACATTCCAGGTCAAACACATGTGAAATACATCCTAATCTGTGGTGTACCTGGCTACCTGTAAATGACAGAGCTACATTTCTATGTTGCTGTCATATCTACAAGCTGCTAAATATTAGACACTCCCCCCCCCAAAATAGAATTGCAAATTAAACAGCCTAACTACACATTTAGAGACAGGCATGAAGATAACATTACCCTCATATGACCTCATTTCAAAACCTCCACAGGAGAAAGAGCTTTCTCTAAGTAGGTCCAGTTGTTTGGAATCCTATATCTGCAGAAGTGAGGCAGCAAGAGGCACTTCAATTATTTATAAACTAACTAAAAGAACAACTGTTTAAGGACACAAAATGATCTTGCTTCACTGTCAATGGCTAGACCTTGATGCTTACTCTATCCTTCATGCAAAGATGTACTTTTAAGAAATAATCACTGGTTGCATACCTGTCTTAACTTTGCAAACTATAAATAATATCACTTCTATTTAAAATTGCAAATAAATTCAGATGTATTGTCTTTGCTTTATTACTGTACTATCTAAAATTAACATCCATGGTGGTGCAGCGGTAGTGTTGTTGCCTCACAGCAAGAGGTTTTCCTGTTCGATTCTCGGCTGGAGTGCGGGGAGTGCCTTCTGTGTGGAGTCTGCAAGTCCTCCTCATGGTTGGGTGGGTGTTCGAAAGACATGCACAAATGGGCATGCCTTTGTTGAAGGTTTGACGTTGAGCTGGCACCTCTGCGTTCGTGAAAATCTACTGCCAATCATTAGCAGACCGGAGTTCTGCTGTGGCAACCCCTAAACAGGAAAAGCCAAAAGACAACAACTATACTATCTAAAATTCTCTGTGTTGTTTATTCTATTTAAAATTTTCTGTTCTTGTCTTACACCATAGTGCTCGGGTAATGGCTGGAATGACTCTGTCAATCAGTTCACTCACATAGTTATGAAACTGAACTAACTAGCTAAATAAATAAATAAACTAAAAATCTGGGGTTTTCTAGTATGCCTAAGTAATGGGTTTCACCTAATACACAGGTTCTTGTACCCCTTTCAGCCACAGTCAGATCTGTGATCCTTTGACGTTTCTGCACTTATCCCTTTTTTATTTGGGATTATGCCTTTTTAGCCAGATTTCAGACTGCTGTTATTGTCTCCTTTTTCTCAAGCCTATATTCTGACTAGATAGAACATATGTGTGCTCCCTCCCACCTTATTTTCCACAGTGCCTTAACTGAACAAAGTTTTGGCTATCTATGATATCACATATTAAATTAAGTATTAAAACTGCAGGACGTAACAATTTATCCAACTGAGTCCAAATTTCTATGTGTGCTGTTTTATTACTTCCACCTTTTCTTGAGCATGTGCTTATGTGCAATGACACATGGCTCCTTAATACATGTGTTTAAGTCTGCAGAAAATAACAGTTCTCTCAATTACATCTTATCCACTTAGAGCATATGGCTGGCTAATTTTGTAGAAGCAAAGAGACAAAACATTGATTATATTATTCTAGCAATTACATGATCATATTCCAATTTTGTTACCTGCATATTGGTTAGAAATGACTCTGCTGATAGATGCAGCATTTACATTTCTTTATCAGCTTGCTGTTTAGAAATCACACATTTGCTAATTACAGCATTTCTACTATAAGTTAAACACTCATTAGCAAAGTGGCCTCTCTTCTCACATCTGAATCAGTTGCTAACAATTTCCTGTGTTCACAGATATTTGCAAATTCTTACATACAGACTTAGGTAGTTCTATTTTAAATAATACTTCATAAACTAGCAATCATTTAAGTAGCACAGTTAACTTACCAGTTGTTGCACTGTCACTCTGAAAAGCTCATTTATATAAAATTACTTAGGGGTGCCCTTTATAATTTAACTTTTAAAATCTACAGAATTTTATTTTTACTGTTCAATTTTGGTTCTAACCATAATTTTAAATGTGTTTAACATTAGACATTTGTGCTCTTTCTGTTTTCATCTATTTAATTATCCAGTCATGGCATTTCACATCTTGTGTTTTAGAAAATACCATTTCAAGTAGCATTTTTTCTATTTTTTGATGGTCCAAATAATCATGTAATCCTCAAATGCTTTCTTGACACGTTGCAAGGATACAATTTTAGGTCAATGAGACTGAGTCCTATCCGGCTGAAGGACATATCTTGCAAATGCAGCAATTTATGTTTCAATCTTGTTCTTGCTCAATTTCTTTAGTGACAATATAGTTGTTATTATAGCTATTGCATTTATCTGTTTCCGGAGACTGACTTATGTTTATTAGTAGCCTCAATCTTTTCCTGAAGAATCTTTACAAGTTAATTCATATATGTTTGTCTGCAACAAAATCTTTAAGAGTCTCTCAGTGTTTTGGAATATATATATATATGTGTATATATATATATATATATATATATATATATATATATATATATATGCACATATGTTACTCTCAAAACATTAAAAAAATCAGTTATCTTTCTTTTCAGGTAAAATAATTAACATCAAAATATTTTGCCCTTGCAGGCTGTAATATAGGAATTGAAAAACTGTGCAGAAGATGAACGATACTGGAGTAATGTTGTTTCCCTTAAGTGTAGTATATTTACAGTGACAAGTACAAAGCAACGTTTTTTGAACTGATTTTGATGGAAGAGCCAATGGAATGGTTTGTGTAGTGTAAAGGCTAACTTAATCAATTTAATGGAATACATGATACCACTAAATATATTAATACTGTATGTGTTTACCAACTTTTAAAAATATTGGTTGTTAAGTATGGCTATGTAACCTTAAGTCTAAGGAGCTAGTTAAATTGATATGAATGTAATGTGGTATACCCTTGCTTCTAGAGAATTAAGCTGGAATGAAAACATTGAGTTCATGCCATGTTTCATGTTTCTACATTTTACTTATTACTCTGCTTGAAATTACATCAGTATTATTGAAATTCTAAGGTTTGTATTTTGGTAAAATGTTTTTGGCAGCAAACAAGAGAAGAGTTAATTTTTAGCAAAAAAATTGTTAAAACTGTTTTAATTTAACACTAAGTAATACTTTAAAATTCAAGGTTCTTTTTTCCTGAGATGATTTTCCTTTCAAGAAAACAATTACCTTTTCAAGTCAATTTGAAGGTGAAGACCATAAGTGAGAAATGTATGTTTTTTTATAACTTCTTCTTTCAAATCTGAGAAAAACAAATACATTATTTTAATTCCACACAAATGTTTCCCTTAGTGTTTTGTGGAAAGACAAGTATACATTCTTTCTGAATAATGAGAAGCACTGCCCTTTGCCATTCTGTAGACACTACACACATTCACAAAGTCATATTCTTGAAGTGATTTTAATGAGCAAGATGGTATCAAGAGTTAAAGCCTTTAGCTTCTGTCACAGAATGAATTAAGAGTATACATATTGCAAATATCAGCCATCAGTTATATTTAAATGTAGCTATTTATAATTATCTAGAAACCAAGTGAATCTCTGGCCCAGTGTTTCAGTTAAAGTTAATGAATAACACAGGTATTGTGAGATATTTAAAAGTAACTTGTCAGAAAATGAAACTATTTTCACTGATGTTTCATGCACATTTAAAAGTTGTCTCTTTTACGGAAGGCATATTATTTGGATAAACTAGGAAAATAATTAATAAACCCAGTTGTCACTTTTATTGAGGTAAGTAACATAGACAGAGAAATGCAACCTGGTATTTATCACAGATAAACAAGTATACTAATAACTAAAAGATATTTTGTCTGAGAGAGTAAAAGAATAAGTTAATTCATCATTTTACCAAGCTAAAATAAAACTGTAAGAAGCATTTCTTTGTGCTTGAAAAGTCACAAGATGGATTATTGCCCATGATTTGTATGTCGTTTTCACAGTCTGTAACTTAAGTTGTCAGCCTCTTCTTTCATTCCTTCTGCCTGCTTTCTCTGCTCACCCAGCTAAGTTGTCAAGTTAATGGTTCTCTTATCTTTTCCCCTCTTTCTTTTCTCCCTGTGCAGGTTACTGTCTTGTATCACATAAAAAGTGGGTTACCATGGAAACTGTGGTTCTATACAAAAAGACCAATCTTTGAAAATCACTTAAATCCTTATAAAGTGAAGAATGTTTTTCTCTGCTGATCATCCTTAATGCTAGTTCTCAAAAGGTTTTGCAGTTGTAAGCCTGTTGAAGAAATCTGAGCAGCCCTTTTTTTTTTAACCTTGGCTGTCAGGGCAGTCAGTCTCTACCAGATTTGAGGCCTGAATTATTTAGGCACATCCTTGAAGAAGACACCTGCAAATTTAAGATGCTAAAAAGCATCAGTCACTGTTCTGGTATCCTTAATGAGTCTGTTCTCTCCATAACCTTCCTATGAAAACTCATAACTGGGTATACTATGAGAATATACCCACACATACATTGTTTCATTTAAAGTAGGTCTGCGGAGGAAAAGAAAATGATGACACATCATGTAAGCTGCCACACCTACCCACTGCCATTACTTAATCATTCTGGTATGCCAATGCATAAGACTGGGGAAGGATATGGCAGGCAGTGATGCATCCATTTTATTTGCTTGTTTGTTTCTTATAAGTTAAATTGACTGGTCTATCCATAACCATTTCATCAATAATATAAGTCTCTTAAACAAGATGAAAAACACAATATACAGTGCAGAGACAAGTTAGTAGGTGAAAGAGAAGGAGTACTGCAGTACTGAAAGAAGTGCCACAGAGTGCAGAGGAAAGCATAAAACTCAACACAGATAATGGCAGCCAGCATTGAACCCTGCTCCCTGAAGCCAAGAAACAAAAAAAAAAACATAAGAAATAAACCGCAAAATTGAGTTATGTAATATCCTAGTTTCATGTTGCATTGTACATTTTACTGGATTTTGACTCTCTTGGTAGGACTATTTAAATATTGTTTCTAATCACTTTGAACAAGAAAAAAGCAGTAAGTTAGTTTTTTTCTTAGCTAAAAGCATTTCTTCTGAATCTTTGAGGGAAAGGAAAATATGAGGATTTCTTAACTCATATCATTACTTTGAGTGTTATGTGACCTTTTCATTGAGTGTGGCATTCATTCTTTTATATCACTTAAAGCACCCAGCAAAATTTATGTCTTATCATAGGATCCAATCCTTTCCTCAGTCATTCTTATATAAGTACTTTAATAATATCACAGCAACTGCCCTGATGAAATTTTCTACAGCATTTGTATAAACCAGCATATTTGCCTCTGTGGCTTCAAAGTTTTACTTGAGTTTGACCTTCAGAATTTATGAAATACTAAGATATCATGTGACTATTATATTCCACATCTTTTCTCATGCAGACAGGCATATAAGCATGCATGCTTAAATGTGCAGTACATCTTATGATTACAATTTAATCCATATTTGTATTACTTGGACCCTTATTTACATATAACAACTTTGCAACCTTAGTCCAAAAGCTACACAAATTGGTACATCCATTTCCACCCCAAATAAAATTGCAAAATAAATTGCACTATAAACAAATCAGTACCACTTAAAACACAAGCTATACAGAAAGGGCTTGTCAAATCATTTAACAAATTTGCACTTAATGGGTACTGTTTTTCTACAATGCCTCAGATTAAGTTAGAACTACAATGGTTGCTAGGCTTATCTGATTGCATTCTGGAGCACACACACATTGCTTTTCCAGCCTTACTTTTTTATATGAAAAATACTCTCTCACCTCTGGTTCAAAATATGAAAAAAGTAAATCACATTATTTTGTTTGAGAACAACAGTATTCAAGTACAACATTTATCTATTTATTTATTTATTGATAGTTGATTACTGGTAAAGTCCTATTGGGTAGAAGTCTATTTTCAGTGGAGGCGTGGGAACAAAAGTTTAAAAAATATGTCGCAACAGCAAAGAATAACTATGTTAGTGAGATGTATTGTCTGTCAATCCTTTTCAGTGAGATATTTTTTTCCAGTTTTCAAAAGCCATAGCATGTAAAAAATAACAAATGTTTTTACTGGCCAGCTGCACTGTTAAGAAACTCACATGTAAAAGTATGATGTACTGAATTTCAAACATGTAAAGTATTGGTGTAGTCTAGTGTTGCTAAAAATGTTTTTCCTTAATCACATTAACAGATGACTGAAAGGAGCACACAGACTGGCTCAATTATGCTTGTTAAGAAATAATAAATAAACAGATAAATTCATAAATGTACTGGCTATGAAAGTAGATTGATAGACAAATGATAGGAAGACTGAGTGGTCACTGTCAACAAATTTCGCTCATTAGGTTATAAAACAAAACATGATATAAATATGACAAAATAATAAAATAATAAGATCAGGATAAGTGCAGACAGCATGCAGGTTTTGAAAACTTCCACTTTTCATTTGCCTACTGTTGAGTCTAGTCAACCAGACAGTTGACTCTGAACAGGACATATATACAGCTGCCTTAACCAGTTAACAAAATATGTAAAATATAGTGGAGAACTTGCTAGTGGGCCTATACTGACCTGAAACATATCTAGACAGCTGGCCCTTGAACTCCTTCACAATAGGATAGCCATGCCCCTTTATTTACCTTTGTGATAAAAGGAAGAGTCACTGTATATGTACTCTACCCTTTATAACTTAACATGTTCACTTGAAGATCAGTGAGTGTCTTTCAGAAGGGCATGGTTCCACATCCACTAACACAGACAAGCAAAAGCCCTAACTCTTTGACTGATTTATGAAGTCCAATTCCATTTAGAGATACACACAAACAGACTTAAAATATTACCTGTTTTTAGCCAGTTCCTTTTGTTGGCTTTTTTATGTATCTCAGTTAAATGTAATGAAAAGGCCAGAGAAAAACCTGTCCTGTGCTCCACTTTCACATTCATGCCTCTTCCTTCAGTGGCACTTTTCCCAAATTGATCAGAAATCACTATATACAGTCTGACCAAATGGGCCATTTGACCTCACGTGTTCTACAACATAACAACTGAAGAAAAACTTTCTCTTTAATAGGCCAAGATTATTCTGAGAGGAAGTCAGTCATCTAATATGCAGGCTCCAATCAACAGACATGACAAACTTTCACACTTTTTTAACTCCCCTAGACTTTGTAGCTGAAATTTATTAATGTCCCTGCCATCCACACCACTGTCCAGTATCATATCCTCTATATGTTTGTCAGAAAAACAATCCATTAGTCATTTAGCAGGGCTCTTATTGCCAAGTAACAGTAAGAAGTAGTCTGCAACAGAAAGAGAATAAAGTTGTACCTAATAAGATGTTGATAAGGGTGAGCAAGAGCTTATCTAAAATACTTGGAGACATGGGGTGCAACAGAAAAATCAGGGCTAATCATACTACATAATAGGTACAAAGACCCTTGAAAAGTAAGTACATCCAGCTGAACATCTGGACTTCTTATTAGCATAAAATCTGAATACCAAGCACCTTGTAACTCTTTCTACTTAGAGTATGAATGCGCATGTGGGATACTGCTCAGAAGCATATTTTTGAAAAACAGAGTGACATAAACTATACAAAAATACAAGCACATTTAAAAAAACAAGATATAATCTGTACACTTTAATTAATTGCATTGTAAAATTCTGCCACACAAGGTAATTTATTTATTTTTTACATCTGCAAAAGGGAGATGTAAGATTTTTTTCTTCTTTCTTTAAATTATTGCAACCAGTAATATGTTGGTCATGTAGTGAGTTTTTCTATGTACGATACAGCTTCATATGTATCATGTGTGATTGTGTGTGGGGGTCAGAACTTCAGAATATTATGCAAAGAGGTAAATCAAGCCTGAAAATAGGGACACACCTCCAAAAACAGGTACATCATGTACATGGATATTTCAGGCCAGAAAATAGAAATGTTTCCCAAAATAGGAATGGTTTAGATGTCTGAAGTTAGCTTACGGAATATACATTGGAAGAATCACCTTGACTTTAAGGCCTGGTTGAGGTCTGTAGCCTGCAACTTCAAAAGAGAAAGCCTGTCAGCTGGAGATAAGTGCCTGGTCATTAATACTTGACAAAAAAGACACACTCTTTCAGAAAACACTGACAATGTGGTTGCAAAAGTTACTATCCAAATCAAATTCCTCTGCTCCATTTTAAACCACCTCATTAAAGAAGTTAAGAAAGCTTACATAAATAACATAGTTATCCCAATGCTTGAATATCACCCACTAATTACTAATCTGCCCTCTAAAATATAGCATTGCTAAAATGCATACAGTAATTAATGCATGCCATGTGTAGACTCATTTGTCTTTCAACCCAAGTCAAACATCACTGCCACACTCTGCAAAAGACAAGCTGGTTTCCAGTCACAGGCCATTCTATACTCTTTTTATCCACCCTTACTTTGTCAAATACTAAACAGTTCTTTCAGGTCATCCTTAAGAAGCAAAACTCTAAATAAAATCCTCTCCTCTACTCTTTCAGAAGCCAAGGCAGAAACACTAGCCTATCTCTAGTCCATCTCTCTTTTGGTCTCTGCCACAGGTGCAAAGTCCTTTAATAATATTGCCCCTGATGATTGGAATCATCTCCTAGTAACTGATCAAGTACTCCAAGTTCAGGAAAAAGCTAATAGTACACCTAATAGACAAATGTAAATGTACCTGCTTTAATGACAAAGGATAATCTACACTTCACAATTATGCTACTCCATCTTTTTCCTGCATTCACATATAAGCCATAACTCCTAAGGAGTCAAAACACACAACAGAGGGATTTCTTCCAATTGTGAATATATAAATTTAATGTATAATTCCTCTCTTTTTAGAAGTTGCACACTAACTCATTCTGTGCCAATAAATTAATGACTGTACTTACTTCACTATTCCTGTTCAATTCTCAGCAAGAGTGTCTTCTGTGTGGAGACATGTGTGAATGGGCGTACCTTCGTACCAGCATGTAAAAATCTACTGCCAATCATTAGCAGACTGGAGTTCCTCTATGGCGACCCCTAACTGGGAAAGCCGAAAGACACAACAACAACAACAACAACAACAACAACAACTTACTTCTCTATTCACCAACTCTACATCTTCCTTACCTGCTTCTTTGTATTCTCTTTACTTCTCAACCCATACATTTCTTTCATTGCTTGACTCCAATTTCTCTCCCTGGGAAACTTTTCTCTACAAATATTACTGCACTTGAATGAATCCCTGCTACTTTAAATGTCTGTAGATTGTTGTACAACAGAACATTTTAGCCTGTGCAAAAACAGTATAATTAAATAGCTTGTATATATATATATATATATATATATATATATATATATATACACACACACGTATATATATATATATATATATATATATATATATATATATATATTGTATCTGAAATTTTTAGTTATATTTTTGTGATCTCTGCATCCAGAGTCAAGGCTGATAAGGGACTATGGGACAGTCCACCCAACTGCTCAACAAAGACGAAATAAATACAAATAAAATAAGCTGCACAGACTGTTATTATTTTGTGTAAAGCATTCAAAGGCATTCTTCTAGATTTCAGCTGTAAGCCAAATGAGATATTACTTGGATTTGGTCTAAACCCAAGTATTTCCATAAAAAGTATGTTTGCACTCAGGAAATTAAACATAACTGCACCTATCTTAGTACAGTTTGTGTGGTGAACTAGTAAACATAGTAAACAAGTCACTCTTTTTATCTCAAGATGTATACAAGCCTAAACAGTAAATATCAGGAGTTTGACAATGCTTTTTGCCAATGTGTGCAAACTTAAAAAGGAACTTTAAGGTATTTGAAAATCTATCTTATTAATTTGGTACTTGGAATATCCTCTTGTTGCTAGGATTGGGAAATGGAGCAAACACTAGCCTCCTAGGTTATTTGACAGCCTGCTCACATAGCCTGATTGCATCAGCATCTTACACCATCTAGCCCCCACCCCTGGCCTCAAGGCACCACATCATCTCTCAGGAGAGTGGGAAGTTGCCCTTCCACCTGATCCCTCCCAGTTTCTAGTGCTTTATCTAGCCAAACACAGAGCTATCTAGCTCTTGTTTGCACAGACTTCAACAC
The DNA here is from genome assembly GCF_019279795.1 of Protopterus annectens. Classification (NCBI taxonomy): domain Eukaryota; kingdom Metazoa; phylum Chordata; order Ceratodontiformes; family Protopteridae; genus Protopterus; species Protopterus annectens. The sequence continues at coordinate 1,670,220,359 of NC_056743.1, read as the reverse complement.
CTAGAGCCTGAGGAAAGGAAGAATCCAAGAGCCCTCACTAACTGCTAGACTCAGGAATAGGCTGGGTAGTGAATACTCCAGACTGGAACACTATAGATTCATGACCTGAGACCAAGGGCATTCTAGCTCTCAGTGTGGATACTTCACAGCCACTGGGTACATATGTTCTAGCCACTTGGCCTGCATTTAACATAACTTCTTTAATTTGCATTACAATAAAAATTGTAATCCCAGGGCTCCACAGCACACTGCTGTATTAGGTTCATAGGTAGGTACTAGGCTATCTGCCTGAAAGCATTTATAAGCCTAGCCAGAATGTGTTGGCTTTTGCCACCCTCTTAGATTAGCTCCCTGTGCCACTGTCCAGCAGAGCCACTGAAGTGATCTGCGGGGTAAACTTTCTGTTTCCCATCCACTCATCAAGGTTTCTTTTGAAGACTGTTAGCGAGGAGCTCTGCCTAATGTAGATGGGAATCTTGTTCCAAATCATGGTAAGTCTCTGGGACAGGAATCTATCCCTCCAGCATGTCCTATTTATTGTTGTGGTGAGGTTTAGATCCCTAGAGTGTGTGGCTCGAGGGGATAAGGTTTTCTTTAGATGGAGCATGTCCATCAATTCTGGGTTGGACATGGTCTTATATGTCAGGCAGAGATCCCCTCTGAGTAGGCCATATGCAACTGAGTACAGCTGGAGTTTCTTCAGTCAAGCTGCATAGGGCATCTGTGTGAGACCAGTGATCCTTTTGGTGAGGTATTTATTTATTTATTTATTTTCAGTTTAATAATCGGGGAAGTCCACTGGGCCAGAACATGGAGGCCCAGGGAGAAAAGCTCCGTAAGCAAATACAATACAGTAAAGGTTACATAATGTTAAAAGTAGAATACATGTATAAAATTCATACAGTCAGGAAATGCAAAATGCATAAAATGTACATCATGAAAACTCGGTTAACAGATAAGTGGTCTTTCCAGCTGTTGCAGGTGTCTTGTAAGGTACATCCCAAATGGGGCATTGTACTCTATGATGGGTCTGATGAGTGATGAGTAGAGGGGCACAATGACCTCTTTTAATCTGGATGCAAACCCTTTTGTGATTAGTTGGGCCATGTAGAAGGATTTTCTAACCACTTTGGCAATGTGATTATCAAAGGTGAGATTACTATCTACTTGGGTCACCAGAACCCTTATTATGTCTTCCAAATTTAGGGGACTACCCCCTATGTGGTAGTTTGTGGCTACTTTGCTTTTTCCAAAGGGGATTACTATGCACTTTTTGGCATTTAGCTTGAGGGCATGATTTTGACACCAGGTATCTGTCTCAATGAGACCCTTTTGGAGGATGTCTGAGTCAGCCGGAGAGTCAGTTATAGCCCCTAGTTTGCAGTTGTCTGCAAACTTGGTCAGCCATAGTCCTCCTGTGCTTGCCTGTACCTCTGAGAAGTATATGCCAAACAGGAGGGGTCCTAGGACTGAGCCCTGGGGAACACCACTTGTAACCAGTTAAGAGTTGGACCTAGCTCCCGCAACTCTCACCATGTGGGTTCTGTCTATGAGCCAGTTGACAACCCATCTTGTGACGTAGGGGTTTATGTTCAGGATGGTGAGCTTGTCTATAATACCAGAATGGGGAATGGTGTCGAAGGCCTTTGCAAGGTCTAGGTAGGCTGTGTGTACCACCTTTCCCTCATCTATAGCCTTGGTAACTGTCTCAAAGAAGTCCACCAGGTTTAGGAGGCATGATCTGCCCTTTACAAAGCCAAACTGGGTAGGGTCCAGTGTTTGGAGGTTCCCAATGCCTCTGTTAATGAGTTAAATGATGATGCGGTCAATAGCCATGCAGACCAAGCTAGTCAGGCTTATAGGGCAATAGTTCCCGGGGTCTGTTGAGGCTCCACCTTTGTGGAGTGGAATAACCATTGCTGCGCTCCACTCTATGGGTACATAGCCTGTGGAGAGGCTGAGTTTGAACAGTGTGTTTAGGTGAGGAGTTAGTTCGTCTTTGAGCTTGTGTAGGACACAGCCTGGGACACCGTCAGGTCCCATTGATGCTGTGTTTTTGGCTTTGGAGAGGGCTGTTGTAACCTGAGTGTCTGTGATTTCAGGGACTCTACATTTTTCTGGTATGGTTATGGGCCTTTTTGGGGTTGACGTTTGCGCTGAACCTGTCTGCCAGGATGTTGGCAATATCGGTTGGTTCAGTGTATTTTGTGCCATTCTGCATTAACTCCGAGCAGATCTGAGCATTGCTACTTAGATTCTTGAGATAGCTTAAAAATGCCTTGTGGTTATCTTTGAAGTCCTTGGCAGTTTTTCTTTCGAAGCTCGCCTTGGATGATTTTATAAGGGATCGTAGTTTCTTGCAGATACTGATCAGGGATGTCTTCCTTTCTTGGGATTTTACTCTTTTCTGTATTAGTTTCCTCCTTCTATTGTATAGCTTGTTTATGGCAGGAGTCCACCAGACTGGTTTCCTTTTCTTGGAGGAGTGAGTCTTAGTTTTGCTTGGTATGGCACGATCCATGCATTCTTGCAGGTGCCCATAGAATGCATTAGTAAAGGATTTTGCAGCTTGGACAGCATTATTCTTCAGCATGGGGGCTTTGAAACGTTCCACCTCTGTCTTAAGTAACGTGAAGTTTGAGTTTGAAAAGTTTTTCATGGTGGTTTTCCTTGTCCGCAGGTGGGGGCGGTATGTGGATATCCCAAGTGATTTCTTTTATGGTCAGATCTAACCAGCGAGGGGTTGACCACCGGTGTGGAACACTGATCACCCATTTTGGAGATGACCAGGTCCAATATGTTGTCACCTCTGGTGGGAGTATTGACCATTTCAACCAGGGCGTTTGAGTTTATAAATTCTAGGAAATGTTGGGCAAGGAAGTTAGTACTTGAGTAGTTCTTCCAGTTAATGTTTGGGTAATTGAAATCACCTAATATTAGGGTTTTTGGTAGGATCTTTATGTTTTCCAGTGTTTCCAGAAATGCAGAATGGGGGTCCTGGGACATGGTGGGTGATCTGTAGCAAGCTACAATTTGAATTGCAGTTTTGCCCGTTGTTAGTTGTACGTGGATAAACTCTGAAGCATTGTACTGTGCCACTTACCTAGAGGTGTCGGTATCCTTGATGAATATGGATACGCCCCTGTTTTTTGTATTATGGTTCGTATTCTGTGGCCAAAATGTATGGTATGAGTTGTAGCCTGGTAGTGCTGAGGTGCTCTCTGGAGCCTTAAACCAGGTTTCTGTTACTGCACATATATCGATTTTCTCCATATTGAGGAGTGCCTCGAGTGCATGCGTTTTGAGGTTTAGACTTCTGACATTGAGTAGCATTACCCTCATTTTTTTTGTTAATTCTGCTATTTACGGTGGTGGGTTTGTCTTTAGATCCTTGCCTCGAAAAGGCACTATGGGGGTGGCAAGAGCCTTGGCCAGTATTCGAAAGCCTAAGGTTGACAGCTGCAAGCCATCTCTAGCGAAGCAGCGTAGCTTGTCGAGCATGTCATCCAAGGCGGACAGACACTGGATGCCCTTTGAATGACACCAGAAACTTAGCCAATTGTTGAAATTGAGAATTTTTTTATTTATACCATGGTATCATTCTTTGTTAGGGCAGGATTCTATTCAGGGTCAGGGTCCCACCGGCCTGGGCTACATGATCAGAAAGCTCTTCCATGTCTCTTTTCATGTAGTCCATGGAGGTATGGCTCAGGTCATTTACACCAACATGGACAATGACAGAGTCATATTTCTACTTGTTCTGGAGTGACTTGAGTGCTTGTGTTATGTAGCGGATCCTGGCACCCAACAGGCAGCTAACAGTAACCTTCTCCTTATTCAGCCTAGTGAGTGGGCCGTCAATGTGCCTGACTATAGAGTCACCTATTACTAGTAATGTTGGGTATGTTATTTTGCCTTAAGGGCTGTGATTGCATGGCACACTGGTTTTGTGAAGTATGTGTTTCATGTTTTGTGTTGGGGTGGTGGAGGTTGCTTGAATGTTTGTTTTGGAGGTCTCTGTTGCTTTTGCAGATTTTTATTTAGAGCCTCAGAGTATGTTTTCATGCATTTATGTGTGTTTTTTGCCGGTGCTGGTTTAATGGGTCTATGTGAGACTGGTGGTGTGATACAAGTATTTCCCTTCTCCTCTTGACTGTCTGCTCCAGTCTTGGGTTGAGAGAACTTAGCCTCCAGTTTGGCTGTATAATTGCATCTCACGCATGTATTAGTGTTTGGTAGTAGGAGGAGCGGGTTGTCTGTGTACATGAGGCAGTTGTAACATTGCCTCAAAATGCCCAGATTCACCTGAAACTGATCTTTGGACATGCCTGGATAGGTACAGTGAACTGTTTTACTGGATGGCTGGTAAGCTCAAATAGAGAGACTTGTCCTTCTTTACAATACAGGAGGATCTAGTGCTAGGGTTTATAAGTGACTGCTATGTGTCTTGAGCAAGTGCCGGGCTGAGAAATAAATGGCTTGAGTGCTTAAGTTGAAAGTTTGTCTAGTTCCAAGGGAAAAAAATTGAAGAGGAGACTTTGTGGAGCCGGGAATAGTTTTACCCTAGCTAACCGGTGCTGCACGGTGCACAAAACTGGGCAAATGTGGTATTTATAGCAGGGAAATGAAAGAGATAGAAATTAGCTCAAAATGGCCAATAAACTACTAATTTCTGGGCTGAAACCACTCCTCCATGGACAGATAGGCTGCTTAAAGCTCCCCTCTCACAGGTGAACAGAGAAACTTCTTTCTATCCAAGTAGAGTATGGGCAAACACAGAGATTTGTAACACAGCCCTGAATTCAGCACTAACCTAAAAACTGGACTATACTAGCTTAGAAAGGTAGGAAACAAGTATATTTATATATTTTTCAAAAAAATAATGCAGATACAATCAAAAAGCACGTTAAATGCACAGAAGAGGATACTTATTGTTATATATCATAGATCAGAGTTGTAGTCAATGCCCCTAGTAATAAAGTAGGAAGAAACACAAATACAGTAAAAGCAGATGAATAAAGTGCAATTTTTTATATATATAAAATAATAGAAAAACGAACAAACTGATTTAAACAAATTACCCAATTAACCAGAAAAAAAGCTCAAAACTGAGCCCTGTTCCAGCAGTCTTCAATCTCAACTCAACTCAACTCAACTCAACTCAAATTTTATTTATATAGCACCTTACAGACATATAAATGCCACCAAAGTGCTTCACAAAATACAAAAAATAACATTGAAACATAATCAATCATCCCACACTGCTAAAAGCCAATTCATAAAAGTAAGTCTTAAGCTTTGATTTAAAAACTGCAACTGAAGAAGACTGCCGAATGTAAAGTGGAAATTCATTCCAAAGTTTTGGAGCTGCAACTGAAAAAGCTCTGTCTTCCCGCATCTTTAATCTTGACTTCGGGACCACAAGCAAGAACAAATCTTCTGAACGAAGTGCCCAAGTAGGAACATAAAAGTGCAATGTCTCTGATAAATATGTTGGGGTCAAACCATTCAGAGCTTTAAAAACCAATAACAAAACTTTAAAACGAATCCTGTAAAAAACAGGTAACCAATGTAGAGCTGCCAATATGGGCATAGCATGATCAAATTTACGTTTGCCTTCCAAAAATCTCCCAACAGCATTTTGAACAAGCTGTAAACGGGCTAAGGCACCATGACTCACTCCAAATAGAATAGAGTTACAATAGTCTAGACGTGAAGTTATAAATGCATGCACCACAATTTCAAGATCACGTCTAGACAAAAATGGTTTTACCCTAGCCAAACGCCTTAACTGGTAAAAGGAGGATGCCACAACCCCATTTATATGACCCCTAAAACACAAATCTTTGTCCATCTTCACTCCCAAATTAACAACAAAATCCTTCAAATAAGGAGTCAATCCACCATGGAGGAATCAGTATAACGGCTCGGACCAAAGAGCACTACTTCTGTCTTCCCTTCATTAAGGCTCAGAAAATTTTCCACCATCCACGTTTTAACTTCACACAAACAATCTAAAACTTTCGAAATTGATCGACCACCAGCCTCATCCAAAGGCAAATAAAGTTGACAATCATCAGCATACAGGTGAAAATCAATACCATATTTCCGTAAAATATCTCCCAAAGGCAAAATATAAATACAAAACAACAAAGGCCCCAATATTGAAACCTGTGGAACTCCCCAAGGGAGATGGGAAAAATCAGATGAAAAACCACCCATCTGAACACACACCATTCTATCAGAAAGGTAAGACCGAAACCAATTCAACGCCGAACCAGTAATTCCCACATAATGCTCAAGACGATGCAACAACACCTCATGATCTACTGTATCAAAGGCAGCTGTCAGGTCCAACAAAACTAATAACACAGATTTTCCACCATCAGTTGCAAGAAAAATATCATTCAAGACCTTCAGAAAAGCTGTCTCAGTGCTGTGTAATGGTTTAAAACCAGATTGAAAATTTTCTAGAAAATTATTTTCATTTAAAAAATCCAACAACTGGCTATAAACACATCTCTCCACCACCTTACTCAAAAAAGGCAGCTTAGAAATTGGCCTATAATTAGATGGCACAGATGCATCTAGCCCAGATTTCTTCAATAGTGGACGAATAACCACTCTTTTAAAATCATTTGGCACAACACCAGAAACTAAACTGGTGTTGATTATTGCCAATATGACTAGGGCCACTGCTAAAGACACATCCTTACAAACAAAAGAAGGTAAAATATGATCAGGAGAACCACTAGGCTTAGCCTCAGCTACCAATTTAAGCAAATCTGCCAATACTATTGGATGAAAAGCACACAATTTCTCAGAAACAGAAATCAAAGGACCCTGTGAAGGAACTACAGGCACAGTCATTCTTAAATTAGCAACCTTATCCATAAAAAACTTAAGAAATTCATTACATACTGTAATTGAAGCCTGTACTGGAAGATAATCTTGAACATTTAAAACAGAATCAATTACACCATACAAAACCCGAGGGTTGTGAGAGTTTTCAGAGACAAGGTTAGAATAACATACACTTTTTGCAGATTTTACAGCATCCTGATAAACCTTCCAACTCTCCCTTAAGGCAATTAAAAATACATGGAGCTTGCTCTTCTTCCACTGCCTTTCACATCTTCTACATTCCCTTCTTGCAGCTCGAGTGAGGTCCATTGACCACCGATTAGTTGCTGAACTTTTCTTCTTCGGACGCAGTGGTGCAATAATGTCCAAGATATCCTTACATGTCTCATTAAAACAACTTAATAATCCATCCAATGAAGACAATTCTGAGAAATTAATCATAGCCTCTTTAAATAATAATGAAAACTTCTCAAGAGTATCTTGATTAAAAAAACGACTAAGCCTAACTGGTACAATATGCTTATCTACACTAGAATGCAGAATAACATCAAATAAAATAGGTTTATGATCAGAAAACACAGCATCCTGAATGTACAAATTTTTCACAGCAAGCCCAAGTGATAATACCAAATCCAACGTGTGACCACATGCATGAGTGGCCCCACTAACACACTGATTTAAACTAAAACAATTCATCAAATCATTAAAATCGGAAACAAGTGGCTTTTCCGGACAGCAAACATGAATATTATAGTCCCCAAGTAACATAATCTGATCATAACGTAAAACATACTCAGCTAAAAATTCGGAAAACTCCGATATAAAATCCTTATTATACCTCGGGGGTCTATAAACCACTGCACAAAGAAGTATACTTGAATGTCCCAGTTCAAATAAACATAACTCAAAACTGCTGTATGTAGATGCAGGATAAAGTTGTTTAATCTGCAGATTAGCTCTACAGATAACTGCTAACCCACCGCCACATCGTGAAACTCTAGGTACACTAATAAACACACAGTCCGCCGGCACCAATTCATTGACAGCGTTCCACTCACCAGATAAAATCCAGGACTCCGTTACACAAAGTATATCCAAGTTGTGTGTCATAAAAAACTCCTTTAGAACAAATGTTTTATTAGCCACTGACCTGGCGTTAACCAGACCCCACTTTAAAGTTAACGAAACTCCTGCAGCAGGCAAAGCTTTAGCTACCGGTTGGAGATTCCTCAGATCTACCCCTCTTGAACAGCACCGCTGAAATCATGGGGAAGAAACACAATCCCCCACCGAAAAACCAGCAACAGGAATACTCCACGAACCCGTAGAATCCCACATCCGCCAAGACACCAGGGACCTAGTAAACAGCTGTCGTTTAGCTCCCAAAACACCAGAAAAGGAAGCCACCAGAGTCTTCAGTTTGACCAGCCGTCCTCCACGACAGCCCCGCTTCCTACGCTTCCTCAGTTTCCTTCCAAAAGAAAGCAATGGTGGTGCCGCTAAACAGTACTCCGCCAAACAATCCAAACAAGGAGGAAACACACTTTGATAGTTATTCCTTACAAATGGCAGTAATCCAGTAGAAAAACCAATGTCAACTAATGACTGACGATCATAAACAAATGCAGAGACAACATGCTGTAGAACACACACAAAAAATGTTAAACATAAAAAAAATAAAGAAAGCTAACAGATGGCAAGCCAAACACACTGTCGCCATCTTGCACATGTTCTAACTGCATACTCCTGCTACTAGGGTGCAGGGGAATCTTCTCCAAAAAAAGATGGCCTGGATCAGTGCTCAAGTTATACAAACAAAGCTAGATTCAGCAGGCCTGAATCTGGTCTATGCTACAGCAACAAGGCGCACCAATTTCAGAAAGAAACAGTTCAAATAAACAGGCACAATAAGCCTGTGACCAGAAATTCCAAGCTCAGAAGGGAAGAATCCAGCCTCTCCTCCCACAAGAGTGCAGACCACAAACCCTCTTAATGTAGAATAACTGGCCTGAAGCCCAAATGCTTAAGCCAGAACTAATACACTTTTAGAATAGCAGACACCGGGCTTTCAATCAGCAATTCCCAGCTTAGAAGGATGTAAGCTTCCTGTCCTGCCACAACAGTGCAGACCACAAACATTCTTGATGTAAAACAACCTGTATGAAGCCCAAGTGCTTAAACCAAAAGACTTAGAATAACAGTTACAATTAATCAGGCTACTACCAAGCAATAATAAATGCAACAGAATAAATAAAATTGAGTACTTTTAAGAAAAGCAGAATAAAGTAGGGGGAACACAAATACAGTAAAAGCTGATGAATAAAGTGCAATTTTTTTTAAGTGGAAGGAAAGAGGAAGGAAAAACTTAAGTGGGTTGGCCTTCTCAAATATTCTCTCTGTATTAAGTAGAGTGAACACTAGACTCAGAATATGATCTCACTGTACTCGATTAAATGGACCCAGGAGGAGTGTTCTAATACAGACTTACAGGAGGGGCGGGCAATTCCAGAGCCACCAACACTAATGCCAACACAAGAACAGGGAGTGAGGGTGGGGAACTAACTGCAGAGAGACACACAGCACACTGTTCAATGAAACACACAATTAGGAAATAGAAAAAAATGAAAATACAGTACTTTTAAAACTGCAGGTTTATACTCAACAGAAGACTAAAATACACTACTGCCAGTTTCACTTAACTTCAGCTTCTAATGCAGATGATTGTAGCCAAGCAGGTCTCTCAGAAGTTGAGCATAAAAAATGCATATTTGTATTCTTTGCACCACAGTTTGCCTAAGCTCAAAGAAGATCTGAGATACTTATTTTTATTAAAGCTCTGTTTAGACTGCAGTTCACTATTTGGTGGACTTTTACTCCATGGGCACAACAAAACCTACACAAAAAGTTCTGACGTCTCAAACTGCACTTATATTTTCCTCCTAACTTGTGCACATCCATGAGCTCTGCAAAAATGAGCACTGTCACTTGCTTCTACTGAAAGTTATTTCACTGGATGCATGTATTTTGCAAAAACTTGAATTCATCTATTGCAGTTCAAAGTAACTGCCTCCCATGCATATAGAAAAGCCTGCCATCATCATTAAGAAAAAAGGGGACTGGTCACATTAATCATGCATATGAGCCGCTTATAAGCAGGCACTGTAATCTGTTTTGCCAAGAAGACTAGTCTTTCAAAATGCATTTCAGAAAATATCAGCCCCATAAAAGTAGGAACAGCCTATTAAATTACATGTGATGCAAGCATCAATAATTATTTATTTATTTATTTATTGGCATTTGTTAACCGGGTTGGTCCAACTGGGCTTGTGGCCCATTTTCAGTGGAGACTTGAGGAGAAAAGCTCCAATTACAGACAATTTGCAGTGTGTAAAAATATATATAAAAATATAAAAACATAATGATGAATCAGACTGGAAATGCATCTAACATTTTCTTAATTTGCTTCAAGGAATATGAGCTGCACAAAGGCAGACACTGCCTTTAGATAATTAACCTGTTGAATGTAATGTATTAGAATAAGAACTTCAACAAAGTCTTTATTCCTCCCACAGGGAGGATATTTTATTTTACCTGGACTAATCCTTAATACTCTTTTGTCATTGGTCGTCTTACTCTCTGGGTCACATGTGGGATACCAGACCTAACTTGAGCTTTCTGTATTACCTTTGTTTTCTATTGATATATGGATAAACTACATATTGTTGAGTCACATATACACGCTCATTGAAGTACATTTTGCCATAGCTAGTCTACTGAAACTTAGATTGTGAAAAGAGCTACAGCGGAGAGAAACCTGGACTTGCCTCCCTTACATGACCGATGTTGAAGCCTATCCCAGACTTTTGATTAATTGAGAAGTAATACATGATAACTAAAGAGCTTTGTAGGAAAGCCAAATGGTTAGGGGAAAGCAGGGACACTGGACAGTGAAAATGTCTGAGGCTTTGAGATTTACTACATTCAGTAACTATGTGTTTGTGTTGCAGATTGCAAAGGCTTGTGGCTCATTTATTAATTTATTTATGTATTTATGTATGGATGCATGTATTTAGTTATTTATTTATTAACTTACTTGTTTGTTTATGCATATATATATATATATATATATATATATATATATATATATATATATATGCATTTATTTATTTGTGTGTGTATTTTCGATTTGACAACTGGGTGAGTGAACTGATGCATTTACCCTTTTCAGTCAAGACCCAGGTATTTCCATAGGTAAAAAAGTGGAAAACACACAAAAGGGTGAATGGTGACAAAATATACAGGTATCTACATGCAGTACTCTTGAATACTAGTTTGGCAAATTCCATTTACATATGTAGAAATATTTTCATTGCAGTGGGGGTAATGCTCTGGGCTACATTCACATTATTATCACTGTTTGAAGAACATGTAAGTGAGCTGGCTAATTGACTCTTTTCAGTAACAAACTGGGCTCAATAACACAGAGCATGCTTTTTTAGGAGAAAGTAGTAAAGATTAGCATAACAAAGTACATATTTTAATATCATTAGTACATATAACAATTCAAATTTGTAGACTATACAGCAATTTAAACATTCTCCATAACACATTTATATCTAAGAATTACATTTATGGACTATACAGCTGATTGACAGATCATAGCAGTAACAGTGAATTAGCTAACAGGGAAAAAACAGCAGAAAGATAACATACTTCTGCAGAAAAATGTAAACCTGTGAAGTTTCTGTGGAAATTAATGAACAATTGATGTAGCAAGCTGTGAGGAAACAGAGAATAGTGTGTTTGCTGCATTAACAATTGTCTCAAAAGCATTTGCAAGCTGATTAAGTATTTAGGTGCTGTTTATGTTTTTTTTTTTATTTTTATTTTAATGGATTCTTGATTTTTGGTATCAGTAGGCAAGTAGTTCCAGATTATTTGTCCTTGTCTTGAAAAATACCTTTCCTCAGTGCAGATTTGAAATTTGAGCATGCGAAGAAGTTATCATGTAAGCATTTTAGCTCACATAAGATTTCTTGAACAGGAAGTTGTGTGAAGAAAGGGCCCAGATTTTACTTGGTAGATGAAAACTGGTGTTATGTTGAAGCAGAATTGCAAGGATGTGATATTTTTTCTCCACCTTGCACTACTTAACCAGATGTCAAAGCTAATGGAAATGCCAGATGTCCTGCAGTTGTGTCTGTGGTCATCGATTTGCAATGTTAAGCTAGAAAATACTTCGTTTTGATGTAGATAAAAAAATGTTAATCTAAAAGGCTTAAGTTTATATATGCTGCCATGATTGGTCAAAATAATACACATATTAGTTTAGGGGGAAACCATAATTCAAAAAGTTATGAAAAGAATTATGAAGTAGGTAAAAAAGCTAAGGTAGTTGGCTTCATGTTATTTGAACATTATGGTTTGAAAGACAAGGTTTCAGACATGTACTAAGTAGCCGTGTCCAAAGTAGAGCTGGATCTTTTTAATTTACTTATCTGATTCTCACTCATTGACTCAGTTGGAGAACACAGACAGCATTTTGGGAGCAGAGTAGAGTAAAGCTATATGCCACAGCAAGAACAGGATGGAGCAATTGGAGGTAGCTATAGAAAGTTACACTTTAAAGTAAACAATAATAAATAAAAGAGATGGATAGAAACGAAGGAAAGTATAGTGAGAAGCTTAATGAGGTTTTAAAGTTTGTAGGCTTAGAAGCATGGTAGGATTAGGAGATAGGTAGACCACTAATGGGAGAGTAACTGCAAAATATAAACTTCTGAAGTGGCTCCCATAAGGGAGAGGAGAACAAGCAGTCAAGTAGCAGTTTGAGTGAAATCACAATGTGGGCTGATGATTAGGAGATTTCTGGAATAGTGCAGGTTATATTCTCAAGGGGGGCAGAGTGAGGGCTTATGTCTCAAAATGTAATGAGTAAAATTTGATAACAGTGCACTAGAGGGCTTCTCTTACAGTTTCACCTGATGAGGGGCACCTACGTAGTATGAATGTGGTCATCAGATATCATAACTCAGCATATGTGTTTATGGTATTTTTAAATTGATGAAGATGCACTGGGGTGGGGGGATGCCCACACCAGTGGGTTAGGAGAGGGATTCTCCTAGTTAAATTGATTTAGTCAACAATACAGTTCAATTCTCCCATGGATGATGCTAATGGAGGCTTAAATCATGGATGATCTGATCTGAACTGACAGGTGCAACAAATCATTGAAGTGTCTAATTTCTGATTGGAGGATGATCAATTTGTTAGGTTAGATGCGGAGCTTGGCTAATGGTATCAACACATAAGAAGTCTTATATTGGTTTGTAGGTACATAGGAGATTACTAGGCTAATGGCTTAAGAGCTCTTACAAGCCTAGCCAGTTTTACCTATATTTTACCCAATTTTCTATCCCAAAGGGAAAGATAACAAGGGTTAGCAAGTGGAGTTTTGACAATTTTTACAGACTGCCTATGCCCATAAGGGACATGGGCACCACCCAAAGAGTGAATTTGTGATATCCCATACATTGGTCCAGATTGCACTTGAAGATGGTTGGGGAATGGCTCTGCTTCACATGAATAGGATGCCTGTTCCAGAGGAGGCAATCTCTGGGAAATTAGGTTTAGATCCCTAGAGTGGGTAACCCTTCTGCAATTAGTTTTTTGAATATAAAGCATTTCCATCAGGTCTGGGTCAGAGACTGACTTGCAGGTCAGGCTTATATCATCCCTTAGTAATTGCTAGGAAACTGAATACAGTGATAGGGATTTTAATCAATCTGCATATGACATATTGGTTATATCTTGTATAGCTATCGTGAGAAACCTCTTAGGATGCTCCAGCTCTTGTAGGTGCCTAGTGAGGGACATGCCAGTGGATGCATTGTACTTGATTAATGGTATGATAAGGGCTGAGAACAGTAGTACAATGACATCCTTCAATCTGGATGCCATGCCTTTACTTATAAGCTAAGCCATATAGAATGATTTCCTCACTAGTATGGACACATGGTGGTCCAAGTTCAGATTGCTGTCTATTTATGTATACAGATCTCTCACCTCTGGGTCCACTCTTAGGGGGGTGCTATCAACGTTGTAATTTGTAGGTGTATTTGATTTCCCAAATGGTATTATTATAATACACTTTTTTGCATTTAATTTGAGGCCGTGGCTCTGACACCAATCATTAGTCTGCACCAGTCCTTTCTGTAGGAAATCATCAAAAGTAGAAGAAGATAGAAGTTGAATCTTAACTGTTGAGTGACTGAAATGAGAGGCAAATCACAGTTCAATGTATATATGCATATGCTGTGCAAATTAAGACTTATGAGCGTGGTTTTGAATTAACAAAACAAACTTCACTGAGTCTTGACTTAAAACAATCAACTAAAGATCTGATGATAATGCAGAAGTGCCTGGCTACATGTTTTATGGGGAAGGGAGAGATGAGAGCAGCTAATTTGTTTCTCCTTGTGAATGGCTTGTATATACCAACACATTCTTGCTTTAGTCATTTATGTTGCTGGATTACTGCAATGTTTCCAGATTCACTAAATGACATTTTTTTTCAGTTTTGCTAAAGGTAGGTAATCAAGTAAGTCTCACTGGACACGTGTGTATGCTTTAACGTGTAGGCTAAATTCAATTAGGATGCCATTCAGAATATTATCTGTAGTTAGATAACATGCATGATGAAATGTAGGTAGTGAAATCAAACATGTAGAATTGATAATTTTGAAATACTGGTTGCTAGAGCTTTTGGAAACAAATGCATGTCTACAGGATGTTGGTGTCTAATCTACAAGTTTGGGGTCTATCCTCTTGATCCTATGCCAGCAGAGCTTTTTGTTTTTCTTAGTTTTGATGCATATGGCATTTTCTGCTGCTATTCTTACCTGTATTATTCTCAGATGTCTGAGGTTTGCCTAAGTAGATATTAAACAGGGATTAAGTCAGGCTGGAACACCTTGCAAGCTGCAGGAACAAAAATGTCTAGAGTGAATGACTGAATTAGATAATTTCAGTAGGTACTTGTAGAACATCATTAATCTTTCCCACTTCAGTCAAAGAATGGATGCGACAGCAATAAGAAAGAAAATATCGTTGACAGTTTTGATGTCAGAATGTAATATTATTTTTAACAGGAGAAGTGCTAGGAAAGTGTGACTCCTACAGTTCTGATATTACATGTTCTTAACCTAATGGTTTCTAAAAGCATGTTCACAACATTTTCTGCTTCACACTCTAGTGACAGCTGACACCTTTTTTAAACATTAGTTTATTGTATTTTATTGGATTGTTCTGTGTTTTACAACAACAATAAGATTAGTGAAATCAGTGTTGACACTTACAACATCCTTGATTTCTGGAAACACTGCATCCTGCATCCTCTCATGTGTAGCTCTGTAAATGTTTTCCAAGAACTGTTTCCTTTTTCCAAAACTGGTTCAAATAAAATATGACATAGTATAGCTCATATACTCCATATAATGTTCCTTAACAACTTAAATTTTAAAAATACTCACTTGTCATTTTAATCTAATCATAGGAGCATTACAAGTATGTCTGATCAGGAGTACAGCACAATGAACAAAATTAGCAATATAACTTAAAATTATTTTATTTCATTAAAAATAAGACACAGTTAAACATAGACTTAATGTCACTGAACTAGAATGTGATCTCCAAGATGTCAGTTGTGTTTAGACTATGAACTTTGTCAAGGTAAAGGAATTACTTTTTCAAGATGGCTGCACATTGATCAACAGCTTGACTTCAGCTCTCCCAGTGGGAAAAAGGAAATTGAAATACAAGGACCAGGAACTTTGTCACTTTTAGTAAATTCAGATACTGGCTAGTAAGTATACAGCCTGGATGCCAGCAAAGAAGAAACTATGAGATCCTGAAAGGATATGTTTTACTTTTGCATAGGTGAATGTCTATATTAAGACCTTTTGATTAATCTAATAATGTATTTTAAGTGGAATCAAGTAAATATGAAAACACTGAATATAATATAAGCTTTTCTTTAGCAATAAATGTTTCTGCTTGTCTTTCAAGCTGCTGCAGAGGACTACATATTTTTCATTTATGTTTCCATGGAGACAACCTGATAATACGGACTTAAAAGCCAGAGCACTGTTTTTTTTTTCTTCAAAAATTTATGTTTTCTAAAAGCAGGGGAATAAATATAAGAAAAGAACAGACACCAGTCAGTCTAATTAGAGGCAAGGGCAATGACATGTGTCTTGGTATGGATGACTTCAATTTTAGGTTGATTGAGGCCTGTGTTAACAGCTGTCTATTTGGGACAATTGTTACTATTATGAGGGTTAAATTCATTATTTGAAGATGTACATAGTTTTGTTTATTCGTATTACATTAACAGGTTATAAAGATGTTATGGGGGTGTGTTTGTTCTTCTTGTTTCATGACTTTCAGTAAAACAAAATAGTATTATATATATGACATATGATCCAATGATGATAAGAAAAAATGTATACCAATGATGATAAGAAAAAAATGTATAAAGTATTAACCTGCCAACCATTAGTGAATGCACATATCACAAAAGCTGGAAATAGACATTTAAAAAGCTATCATATATTATGGATGGGAAGAATGACTTCTTATCATCATTACAACACTTCCCATATTATCTTGGAATGTGAATGGTCTTACAGGTTTAGACAAAAAAGGAAATGCTAATTAATTTTACTCTGCATTGCAGTGTGCAAATAGCAAATGTAGAGTGCAAATAGTAATGCTACAGGATATATATATTGAAAGAAATGAGCATGTGAATTTGATAAACAAAAGATTTCAGGAAGGATATTCAGCAGAATATCAGGGTCAAAAGAAGAGAAAAGTATTTGTACTAGTTACTGAAGGAGCTCCAATAGTGACAGAATAAGAAAAAGATAATAATGGCAGTTTTGTGGTAGTAAGGGGCTACTTGCAAAGGATGAAGATTATATTGTCATGTATTTATATTCCACCTAAAGCTGTTGTTATGGAGCTTAAAAATGGGAGAAATAATCAGCTTCAACAGGGAGTATTACTTAGAGGTAGGGGCTAGAATTTGATTTGCAATAGCAAGGCTGTACAGTGTATATAAAAAGTGTACACACCCCTGATAAAATGCTAGGTTTTTGTGATATAAAAAATGAGACCACAATAAATAATTTCAAAACTTTCCCACCTTTAAAGTGACGTATAACTTGTACAATTCAATTGAAAAACAAACACATCCATTAGGGGAAAAATATAAAAAATAAAACACATACAATAAGCTGGTTGCATAAGTGAGCACACCCTTAAACTAATACTTTGTTGAAGTACCTTTTGATTTAATTACAGCATTCAGTCTTCTTGGGTAGGAGTCTATGCATGGCACATCTTGACTTGGCAATATTTGCCCACTCTTACTTGCAAAAGCACTCCAAATCTGTCAGATTGAGATGGCATCTCTTGTGCACAGCCCTCTTCAGGTCACCCCACAGATTTTCTATTGGATTTAGATCTGGGCTCTGGGTGGGCCATTCCAAAACTTTAATTTTCTTCTGGTGAAGCCATTCTTTTGTTGATTTGAATGTATGCTTGAGGTCATTGTCATGTGAAAAGGTGAAATTCCTCTTCATCTTCAGCTTTCTAGCAGACACCTGACAGTTTTGGGCCAAAAGTGACTGGTATTTGGAACTGTTCATAATTCCCTCCACCTTGACTAAAGCCACAGTTCCAGCTGAAGAAAAGCAACCCCAAACCATGATACTGCCACCACTATGCCTCACCATGGGATGGTGTTCTTTTGGTAATGTGAAGTGCTGTTTTTGCGCCACATGTACCTTTTGGAATTGTGGCCAAAAAGTTCAACCTTGGTCTCATCAGACCATAACACATTTTCCCACATGCGTTTGGGAGCCTTGATGTATTGTTTTGCAAATTTTAGCTGGGCCTGGATGTTTTCCTGTGTAAGAAAAGGTTTCCTTCTTGCAAACCTACTCCATCGTTCAGACATATGAAGAATACGGGAAACTGTTGTCACATGTAGTATACAACCAGTACTTGCCAGAAATTCCTGCAGCTCCTTCAGTGTTGCTGTAGGTATCTTGGCAGCCTCCCTGAACAGTTTTCATCAATTTTGGAGGGACATCCAGTTCTTTGCAACATCACTGTTGTCCCATATTTTGTCCACTTTTTGATGACTGTCTTCACTGTGTTCCATGGTATATCCAATGCTGTAAAACATTTTTTGTATCCTTCTCCTGACTGATACCTTTCAACAATGAGATCCCTTTGATGCTTTGTAAGCTGTCTGTGAACCATTGCTTTTGCTGTAGCAGGCAACTGAGTAAATGTCAGGGAAAACCCTACTAGGACAACTGAACTTTATTTGGGGTTAATCAGTTTCTGTAACTGATGGCAGGTGTGTACCCAAGAAGACTGAATGCTGTAATTAAATCAAAAGGCACTTCAACAAAGTATTATTTTAAGGGTGTGCACACTTATGCAAACCAGCTTATTGTGCACTTTTTATTTTTTATATTTTTCACCCTAACAGATTTTTTTTGTTTTTCAATCGAATTGTACAGGTTATAGGTCACATTAAAGGTGGAAAAAGTTTTAAAATGATTTATTGTGGTCTCATTTTTATATCACAAAAGTCTAGCATTTTAACAGGGGTGTGTACACTTTTTATATTTACTGTATCTAGGGGGCCTAGAAAGGAAAATATAACAACAGAGAGTAGATTTCTGAAGATATTTACAAAAATATTTGGTAGGAAAGATATGAATTATATAGTAGGAACTCAAAAAGAATTTACATATTATTTCCAAGGTACAATAACCGGGTCTAGACTAGACAGAAATTATATTCCACAGGAGCATTTGCGTTTAATTGAAAACTTTGACAGACATCCAATAATTATTTCAGATCACATCCCAATAATTAGTAAGATAAAAATGCAGGATCATGAGGTAAACATGAGTCACCAGTGCTGCTCCACCTACCCGTTAAAAAGAGCAGAAATTAAGCAATGGATAGTAGAAATTATTCAGGAGTTATTGTGAAAGATACAAAGTACTTCTGAAGTTACAGCTAGTGAATGGGAGAAAATGAAAGTGGGTTTTAAAATAGGGTAGAAATAAAAGAAAAGGAGCTCTGGTTAAGAAGTAACAAAAAATATTTAGGGGGCTGAAAAGGTTAAAAGCATAACAGAATACAGGGAATCAAACAGAATAAAAATACGCACAACTGCAGAGTGCTAAAGAGAATATACAGGAGTACCTGGATAATATACATAATTTCAGAAAGATTTATGTTAAGCAACTGTTTTTTGATAATAATGCCAGAATACAAAAACTTTTGGCACAATAATTTAGACAACAGAAAGGAGAAATATTTATTGCCAAACTTAGGTAGCATAACAAGAAAAATAACTGAATATCCTGTAGAAATTATTAGAGATAGTTTGGACATTTTGGAAAATTGGTATTAAGCAGAGAAGTGGGAAATCAAGGAAGAAGCACAAACAGAAATATTTATGGAAGACAAATATGTCAATGTTAGAGATAGAAGAGGTTCAACAATTAACAGTTAAGACAAGGGGAGATGAAATAAAACTGGTGATGTATACCAGTCTGCAGGAAAGTTTCCAGGAGTAGATGATATTCTGGTGGATGTTTGGAAGCTAGGAGGGAAAATGTGATAAAGATCGGGAAGGTTTTATTTAACAATATTTTAAAAGGATGGGAGGCACCAGCATCTTTGAGAAAAGCTGTGGTGGCTGTAATACCTAAAGGCAGTAAAGACCCATCAGATCCAGCTTCATATAAACCCATTTAAATTTTAAACCATGATCATGACTATAATGGCTAAAAGAATGGCAAATATGATAACAAAATTGATAGATAAGAAAATATTGTTGGTGGGTGTTGATCCAGAGTTAGCATTCAACAGAATATACTGCGATTTTAAGGCAACAGAAGTATTTGTATCTGCTGATACAATGTCTTCTGGCTTTTCCCGGTTAGGGGTCACCACAGCGGAACTCCGGTCCGCTAATGATTGGCAGTAGATTTTTACATGCCGAGTTGCCAGCTCTGATGCACAACCTTCAGTGAAGGTAAACCCATTCATGCATGTCTCCACACAGAAGACACTCTAGCTGAGAATCGAACAGGACAACGTCATACTGTGAGGAGACAACACTACCGCAGCACCACCACCGCAGTTCATCTGCTGATACAATAATAAGGTTAATTAGAAGGATATATGAGGGAACAGAGACAAAAATCAATATGAGAGTGCTCCTCACTGATAATTTATATCTGAACAGAAGAACCAGGCAGGGGTGTCCTCTTTCCTATTTGTTGTTTGTGTTATATTTAGAGCCACTGGCAAAGAAAATAAGGGACTCAGAAATTCAAGGATATAATTGGTATGGTGCTCAAGAAAAATTGGCTTTATTTAATGATATTATTTTGTACCTGACGGAATGAGAATAGGACATCTCAGTGCTATAGAGCATTTTGAGACAGTTTCATTTTTGGGGATATAAAATTAATGAAGATAAAACTAAGGCTATATATTTAAACTATGTACAAAAGGCTATAGCTGCAAACTATGTACCTGCACATGAACTGGTTCAGCACTACCAATATTTATGGGTACATGATAAAAAAATAAAGTATTTTAGGAGCATGGATTAAAAGGGATTATGTTGTGGCAGCTAGGAATATGTTGGAAGAGATTAAACAAAAGATAATACATAAATGGATAATCTGGAAGCTCTTGCCTATGGGTATGAATAGCAAGATACAAGCAGTAAAAATATTTTTAGTCATTTTAGTTTTATACACATTTCAGGCATATGTCTTATCAATCAGAGGAAAGGAAAAGTTGTAGACAGTAACTGATAAAGAATTGAGGGATTTTATCTAAGAGGGGGACAGGACAAGAGTCAAGTGGGTTAAGTTGGTCTTCCCATAGAACAAGAAGCTTTAGGATTACTTGATTTGAAGGGATATATTATAGTCACACAGTTAAGGCTTTTATGGATAATACAACTAGAAAGCTATGATTCAAAGCAGAAAGGGATAATGATGAAGTGGGGGTGTGTGTTTCAAGAAATAAGGAAAGAATGGGATTTTGGATGTATATCCATAAGGCAAATAACAACAATGATACAGAATATTATGCTCATAAAGTAACAGAAGGTATACTAATAACTAAGACAACAAGGAACTGGAGAAAGGAGATTCTGCCAGTAGGGGTGACTGTAATTAGGGGTACAGAGAATAGGCAAGAGGGGGCTGGAATTTACTGGAGGAAGATGTCATAGGAACCAAGGTATTGGGAATAAATAATAAGAAAGGAAAAGTAATAGAATGGGAATTGGCCAAGAAGACATTTGGACTGCAGGCTAGTGATTGCCTTCCCCATCAGGGAATTATATCAGAGTATAGATAACAAGAAAAGGATACTGGAATCCTAAATGCAATACCTGGACTGGTTGAGTTTCTAACTGAATCTAGAGCAGAAGCTTCTGTTAAAAAAGACTTAATTAGTAGGGCATATCAAATATCCCATGATTACTATAGGAATCAATCAAAGGAGGCCAGAAAAGATTGGGAAGAGAGATTAGTTAAGAAATTTAGAAAGAAATAATGGGAGACCACATGTATGAATCCCAAATAGGCAAAACAAATCTAGAAGATTTAGGATTTTTAGCTAGAGCTGTTTGCATACCCCGGTGGTGCAGTGGTAGCATTGTTGCCTCACATCAAGAGGTTCTCCCGTTTGATTCTCGCCTTGCATTGGGAGTGCGTGTCCTCCCCGCAGTCGAGTGGGCATTTGAAAGACATGCATTGAATGGGCGTGCCTTCGTTGGGCATCAGGCTGGCAACTCAACACCAAAAAAAACAAAAAAAAAAAACAACTGCCAATCTTTAGCGGACCGGAGTTCCACTGTAACGACCCCTAACTGGAAAAAGCTGAAAGACAAACAACAACAACCGAGAACTGTTTGCATAAGTACCTTTATACCCCAAACACACTCTAGATAATTTTTCCTCAGGTAGATGGCAAATGCTGGGGGTATAGTGGGGAAGAAATGGGTACCTGGGAGCATATATTCTTGAAATGTAATGAGTTGGCAGACTTTAGAAATTCCCTATAAAGTACCTTGTCAGAAATACCGGGTAAGCAAATGAGTGTAACTAAGAAAATTATTTTTGAGCTGGGATACAGGATCTGAATTGTCTAGACATATTAAGTCCTTGTTACGTTTAATTCTATGGCTGTCAAAAACAATTACTATAAAATGGAAATCAAAGTCTAAACCAACTATACTTGACATAGTTAATATTGTAACATAAGTAAAAGAACATGAAGGGGATCTTTAGGAAAGGGTAGGAGTAAATTATATATAAAAATAGAAATTGTGGAATAGTACATGCAGAAAACAATGTTTTAGAGGAAGAATTAGGTTTAAGAGAAAGCACAGATTGAAAGTGTTATCTAGTATTGTTTTTTGATATGGTATAGAACAATCTATGTGATGCATAATGTTTGTAATGTGACCTTGTTAATATAGTTTGATTTATTACACAACCACCAAACTACTGGGTATCACCATTGACAACAATCTGAACTTTGACATCCATATCAACAATACTATAAAAGCTGTCAACAAAAAACTTGGATCTCTCTATAGGATTAAACCCTTCCTTTCCCCCACAGCCAGAACAACCATAGCTCACACTCATCTAATCTCTACACTCCTCTATGCCTCACCCATTTTTACTAAGCTATCTAAAAATAACCTCAGCAAATTGGAAATGTCCTACAATAACATTGCCAGATTTGCAACAGGAAACCCTTACAGAACCCCCCATTACATAAATATAAAGCAGCTTGGATGGTTGCAACTACAAAACCTGATTAAATTCCATCAACTAACCATTGCCCATAAAACTCTTTATAAATCTTTCAGTACTACTATTCTATCTACACTCATCACCCCATATACAAATCTGAAGTCCTTACGTTCCTCACACAAACATCTTTTACACACCTCTAAACCTAACAACAAGGCTAGGGATTCTCTCTTCTCCATTGCTGTCGGAAAAACCTGGAATCTTCTCCCCAGTGACCTTTCCTCTCTTCACTCTTTATCACTCTTCAAAAACAGACTGAAACTTTTCCTTAGAACACACTTTTTGTGCACCTGTACTAAACCTGACTAGGCATCTATCCATCTGTTTAAACTTAGCTCTGCCTATCCCAGACTACTCATGAACTGTTATATATTCCTTTTTGACTATAAATACAGACTCCCTCCAAAACCACACTGTGTCCAACCTCTGTAAATACTTTCTACTGAGGAATTTCTTTATTTTAATACAATTAACCTGTCTTCTCTTTTGACTTTATTTCTTCTTTTTATGTATTATACCTGTATGTTGTATTGTATATGCATTCTTGCACTATAAGTATTTCTTTTTTGTCCTCGCGGAATTTTCTTTTGTAACCTGGAATATGCATTGTATATAATGAATGTTGCTATTTAGTCTTTTTTTTTTTGCTGAGTTTTTCATGTATCTGTCTTGGAGCTTATCTCCTCGGGCCTCTAATGAAAATGGACATATATCCAGTTAGACTAGCCCAGTCAACAAATGTAAAATACATAAATGTAAGTCTGACTATGTCACAAGTAATAATTCAATAAAGATGTTTAAAAAAATAGTGCATAAGAGATTCAATGCATTTGACTCATCCATTTCCCATTTACACCTCTTTAGAACTTTCAGTATATCACACATTAGAACATACTGAGTTTTTATATGTATATATATATATATATATATATATATATATATAATTTTTTTTTTTTTTTTTTTTACAGAGGAGTACAACGGCAATGTATTAGTGGTTTGTCTTGTAGTCCAGGGATTTATTTAATGTTCATTTGCCTACAGTATGACTTTCAGCAAGTCACTTAAACCGACAGTGCATCAATGGCACATCTGAGACCAGACAATTGTGCCTCCTGGGTTTATGCAGTCAGAACATTAAAAGTGTATTCATTTATTTAGATGTGAAGTATTTTCTAAGGATGGGCATTTCCATGTCACTAACATGTTACCATTAAATGCATCCAAGATGGGAGTGAAGTTTGCTTCATTATAATTTCCACTGGCTCACAGAACTGCTGTCAGCTGCAACACACAACTGCATTGGTGAAACTCAGTTACACAACATTTTTTCCTTTTAAATGTAAACATTTGGACCATTAGTTCAGCACTTCTTCCAAATTATGAAAAATTGGCTTTCAGCATTGTCTTTCCATTACAATGACTGTGCAAGGCACCGTTATTTCAATGACAGTGCAATGTGCCTTTTCTTTCAACAGCTAATATAAGAAAAACAAATAAAACAAGGTCTCTCATCACATGAGCTTACTCTGATGATTATGCATGTGATAACTATGTAGTGCATGGAGCGCTGTGATTACACTCCAAAACTGGAAAAAAGATAAACCTGCAAAGAACTTCTCTAGCGTCAGCCATAACAGCACTTTCAGTGGTGGTGTGTAACAACTATTACATAGACTCTAAGTACTGCTATAGTCAGGACTAATGCAAGAGACATTCCTTCACTCTCAGCTGTCCCTGAATATCTTGACTAATATGTTATTCAGTAAGAAAATTATAGCAATATTTAAAAATGTTCCTTATCTTTCCTCCACTTTTATTTATGTTATGAATTTTCAAAGCTGGTAAAACATTTTGCATTTTTTCTGTTACTGGTAGTAAATGAATTAAATAAAATTATGTACTACAAAGAGTTATGATCATCTCCTCTCCCATTATTATGTTCTT
The DNA here is from genome assembly GCF_019279795.1 of Protopterus annectens. Taxonomy (NCBI): domain Eukaryota; kingdom Metazoa; phylum Chordata; order Ceratodontiformes; family Protopteridae; genus Protopterus; species Protopterus annectens. Next base: position 1,670,195,604 of record NC_056743.1, on the reverse strand, counting down.
GAAATGGATGCCAAGATTCACTTCTTGAGCTTCACTCTTGAGGTGAGTTTCTTAGCATCCATGTCTCAAATACATAATAATATATTACAATCAGAGACCCAATCATAACCTTCTATATATAGTCACGTCTGGGTGATCACTAATTCAAATTAACCAATGATGCAAGCTATCTCATTGTTTTTCTATAGTAGCATGAGATTTGCATTAGTTGTAACAGAGACAACTGTATATTTATGGAGGGGGTGTTTTGTTTAAATATTAGGTCAGTTGATTTATATTGTATAATACATTTGTAGTTAACATTCATTAAATTGATCCAGTTTGCATTTTCTAGTAACCACCAAATACTGCATAATCTTTTCAAAAATATTAATGGCCACATTGATATTTAAAACATATTTATTTTCTCTTTACCTCAGTATCATGGTTACACACAAAGGCTTTAAATAGCAACAACAAAAAGGCAAAACATAAAATAGTAATTCACAAATTATTTGATTGAGTCACATAAAACTAATTTAAAACATATTCTTCTAAATGAAATGACATAAATGAATAAATAATAAAACATGATGTCCAGTCTTGTGGCACCATACATAAAAAAGTAACAGTTTAATTTATTAACCCAAGTAGCTCAACATAATCATTTCACAGCTGCAATATTGCCTGAAATTCAAAAAAAACTTTGGAGATTATATTATTTATAATTGTTTGTTTCCTGTGGTAATAAAATGTTTAACTTCAAAACAGAATAAACCTTATTATGTAAAAGTTGTTCTACTTCTACCGTCCATATTTATGTGGAATAAAAATAACAGTACAAATATTGGTTGCTGTTATAGTTTGGAAGCAGGAAACAGAAAATTGATTAGACAAACCCGGGGATTCAAAAACTTTGTGTAGGCTTAGTGTGAAGCCTACACAAAGTTTACATTTTTGCGCAATGAGCAACAGTGCTAATTCCATATGCATGCCACAAATTGTGCTTACACAGATATCAGTGATGTTTCATGACCACCAACAGTGTTACTGGCCTGTAAACCATGTAAAGCAGCAGGAACACATTCACACATGCAGGCACGTTTCCCTAAGGGCAAACTTGTTCTGCGAGGTTACACAGACAGCCACAATGACTACCAGGGATTAATTGAAGGCAGTGAATTCAGTACTGACACATAATAGAAAATGTTTGGTGGTGAGCATCAAGGGCAAATAGACTACATTATAAACATACTGGTCTGAGGAAGTGTGTGAACTGAAAAGGGCCACAGACATGAATAGCAGGAATAAAGAAAGTGGAAGAGAACAAGGGAATCACAGTAATACACACTGGATAAGGGCATGTTAGTGTATGTATACCCCAAAGACAAGACAGTTGTAGCATGAAGAGCACTTATATATATATATATATATATATATATAGCAAACTCTGCAGACTGCACTATTCTAGTTCAGTAAGGCGGAAAAACAAGATTTTTTTGTTTGTTTGTTTTTTTTCTTTTTTGCAGAAAACAGAGGAAAAACAGACAGTAAATGCTATAAATGCTTTTAAACGGCTAGCGCACTTGAGTGTGTTACCTACAGGTAAAATTAAGCAACAAATAACTTTTTAAAAGTGCAAAACAGTTAATCAACACAAAAACAGTTTAAATAGAATGCAGAGCTGTATAAACAGGCGAAAATGCAGTCGCTAAGCAGTAAATAATCAAAAAGCCATAAAAAAATACTTAAATCAGGAAAAAGTCACTCTTTTGCTCTCTGCTGCTTGTAGAACTCTGCAGGACACCACGAGGAGCTGTGCTGAGTTGAATACAAGTGAAAAAGCTCGCTAAAGTGGGCTTTATAGCAGGGGGTTGAAAAGAGCTAGGAATTGACCCAAAATGGCCAATAGACTACAAGTTTCTGGCTGGTACCACTCCTCTAGGGACAAATAGGCTGCTCAGTGCTCCCCACTCCCACTGGTGAACAAAGACGCTTCCTTTTATCCAAATAAGGATATGGAATAGCACAGGAACCAAGACAAAGCCCAGAGATCAGCAAACTCTGAAGACTGGACTATTCTAGTTCAGTAAGGTGGGAAAACAAGATTTTTTTTTTGTTTTGTTTTTGTCTTTTTTGCAGAAAACAGAGGAAAACAGACAGTAAATGCTATAAATGCTTTTAAACAGCTAGCGCACTTGAGTTTGTTAGCCTACAGGTAAAATTAAGCAACAAATAACTTTTTAAAAGTGCAAAACAGTTAATCAACACAAAAACAGTTTAAATAGAATGCAGAGCTGTATAAACAGGTGAAAATGCAGTCGCTAAGCAGTAAATAATTAAAAAGCCAGAAAAAAATACTTAAATCAGTTATAGCAAATACAGTTATAACAAATGCTCTGAAATATACTGTATATTTCCAAAATGTTTGAGAAGGACAGTCAGAACACAAGAAGGTTCAGGCAAAAGAGAAAAAAAAAACATTTAGTTTTACTTTTTGAAAAAGAAAAAGGAGAAACAGAAGGCCTTATCAAATGTTCTCTCTGTATTAGGCAGAATGAGCTAATGACACTAGACTGGGAGATGTGTCACAGTAGGGGCAGGCAACTGCAAAGCCACCAAGTATAAGAGCAAGACACCAACAGGGAGGGAGGATGGGACAAAATAGCAAGCACTAGAGAGACAAATGAAAGTTTTTAAACAGATAAGGATTTGTGAAGATACTGAATAGACAAAGTGCTTTAAATATATTAAATTTTAAAAACAGTAATCTGTAAAAATAATCAAAAAAAAATCAAGATACTTATATTTTGAGCTCTGTTGCGGTCAACAACTTCTCCAGTCTGCACTGTGTGTAAAGACAGAAACCCTATCAAAGTTAGGGCTTAAAAACCAGAACAGCTTCTTTTTTTTTTTTTTTTTTTTTTTACAAGAACACAAAAGAACCAGCCCCCACTAGCCAAAAGATAATTACACAGAGGAAATGTTTCAGTTTACACAATAGCCTACAGACAGCAAGCACTAGAGAGACAAATGAAAGTTTTTAAACAGATAAGGATTTGTGAAGATACTGAATAGACAAAGTGCTTTATATATATTAAATTTTAAAAACAGTAATCTGTAAAAATAATCAAAAAAAAATCAAGATACTTATATTTTGAGCTCAGTTGCGGTCAACAAATTCTCCAGTCTGCACTGTGTGTAAAGACAGAAACCCTATCAAAGTTAGGGCTTAAAAACCAGAACAGCTTCTACTTAGAGGTAGGGGCTAGAATTTGATTTGCAATAGCAAGGCTGTACAGTGTATATAAAAAGTGTACACACCCCTGATAAAATGCTAGGTTTTTGTGATATAAAAAATGAGACCACAATAAATAATTTCAAAACTTTACCACCTTTAAAGTGACGTATAACTTGTACAATTCAATTGAAAAACAAACACATCCATTAGGGGAAAAATATAAAAAATAAAAAACGTACAATAAGCTGGTTGCATAAGTGAGCACACCCTTAAACTAATACTTTGTTGAAGTACCTTTTGATTTAATTACAGCATTCAGTCTTCTTGGGTAGGAGTCTATGCATGGCACATCTTGACTTGGCAATATTTGCCCACTCTTACTTGCAAAAGCACTCCAAATCTGTCAGAGTGAGATGGCATCTCTTGTGCACAGCCCTCTTCAGGTCACCCCACAGATTTTCTATTGGATTTAGATCTGGGCTCTGGGTGGGCCATTCCAAAACTTTAATTTTCTTCTGGTGAAGCCATTCTTTTGTTGATTTGAATGCATGCTTGAGGTCATTGTCATGTGAAAAGGTGAAATTCCTCTTCATCTTCAGCTTTCTAGCAGACACCTGACAGTTTTGGGCCAAAAGTGACTGGTATTTGGAACTGTTCATAATTCCCTCCACCTTGACTAAAGCCACAGTTCCAGCTGAAGAAAAGCAACCCCAAACTATGATACTGCCACCACTATGCCTCACCATGGGGATGGTGTTCTTTTGGTAATGTGAAGTGCTGTTTTTGCGGCACATGTACCTTTTGGAATTGTGGCCAAAAAGTTCAACCTTGGTCTCATCAGACCATAACACATTTTCCCACATGCGTTTGGGAGCCTTGATGTATTGTTTTGCAAATTTTAGCTGGGCCTGGATGTTTTTCTGTGTAAGAAAATGTTTCCTTCTTGCAAACCTACTCCATAGTCCAGACATATGAAGAATACGGGAAACTGTTGTCACATGTAGTATACAACCAGTACTTGCCAGAAATTCCTGCAGCTCCTTCAATGTTGCTGTAGGTATCTTGGCAGCCTCCCTGACCAGTTTTCATCAATTTTGGAGGGACATCCAGTTCTTTGCAACATCACTGTTGTCCCATATTTTGTCCACTTTTTGATGACTGTCTTCACTGTGTTCCATGGTATATCCAATGCTGTAAAACATTTTTTGTATCCTTCTCCTGACTGATACCTTTCAACAATGAGATCCCTTTGATGCTTTTTAAGCTGTCTGGGAACCATTGCTTTTGCTGTAGCAGGCAACTGAGTAAATGTCAGGAAAACCCTACTAGGACAGCTGAACTTTATTTGGGGTTAATCAGTCTCTTTAACTGATGGTGATTCTATGAACACCTTCAGGAATGCATGGATCATGCAATCCCAAATAAAACCAAGACCCAATCCTCCAAAGGCAGACGTCCTGTCTGGTGGATCCCAGCCATAAACAAACTATTTATTTATTTATTTCCAGTTTGATAACCGGGGAAGTCCACTGGGTCCAAAAGCCCGTTTTCAGTGGAGGCCCGGGGAGAAAAGCTCCATATTAATAATACATTACACACATAACTCTCTATGTTCTGACAGCATAGCACCTTTAACAATTTCCAAAAACATACCACATTTAGCAGTTTACATAAGAAATTAATATTTTTATACAATTGCATTTTTAGCATAGAAGAGAGAGAAAAAAAAATAAATTATACATAGATCTTGAATGCAAGAGAAGTAAAACAGAGGAGAAGTGTAGTAGAAAGGAGATGCAAAGAATTTAAAGGAGAAGAGATGCCAGGAGGAAGATAAAAAAGAACAGTTAGACTAAGATTCGTTTTATGTTTGAGTCTAAAAGTACATCTTATGAAGAAGGTAAAAGATACATTTGTGAGACTAGGCATGCATGTAAGCAGTGGGGAGGAGACGATTTAAAAGGAATAAATATAGAGTTTAAGCAGGGGAGAGAGAGGAGATAAAGAAGTAGGGGAGGGGAGCTGAGGAGAGAGTTAGAAGAAGAGGGACTGTAGGGGGAATATTGGAACTGGGATGTAATATGATCTAGGTTGGAAGTATACAATTACATTTCCAGTTTTGGGAGAGGTGAGAATGGAGAAGAGATTTGAATTGTTCATAGCTTGTAGTGACTCTTAGAAGGGGAGCAAGTTCCATTTTTTTGCTATAGTATAAGAAAGTAGGAGGTGGCCAGGAGGTCGTTTGGGTTTGTATACTGAAATAAGATTTTGGTGACCTGATCTTAGGGGCCTGAGAGGAGTGTAGAAGGCCAAGATGTTAGATAGTGCAGGGCAAGCAGTGGGTTTAAAAATTAGTTTGTGTGAAGTAGTAAGTTGGAGGTAATCGAGATGATTAGGGAGTTCTAGCCATTGGAGACTATGGAGGGAGATGCAATGGTGTGCAGAATGAGTGGAGTTAGCAGCGAATTTGGCAATTTTGTAGTAGCAACTTTCAAGTTTTGAGGAGATAGAAGTGGTGAGGTTGGTTAGAAGAGGAGCACCATACAATAGAGAAGGGAGAAGGTAGGTGGTGGCGAGTGTTTGTCTTGTAGCTAAAGATAGAATGTTAGCGTTTCTGTAAAGCATACCGAGCTTCTGATGTTTTTTTTTATGTTTAGTTGAATATGAGTATTAAATTTCAGGTGTTCATCAATGGTAACTCCAAGTAATTTTGCACAACTAACAACTTCTATTGGGGACTGGGAGAGGCTGGAGATTTTGAAGGATGGCTTATCAAGAGGCAGAGCTTTTGAGGGGGAGAAGAGAATGATGTGGGATTTATTGGCATTAAGGGAAAGATGGTTTTGAAGCATCCAATTTTCTGTGGATGTGAAGGCCAATTGGGTTTTGGCTTGGAGCTCGGGAAGGCTAGGGGCTGAGCAGATGACAGTGGAGTTGTCTGCATATTGTACAATTTGTGAATGAGGAATTGCAGAGTGGATGTCATTGATAAAGACATTAAAGAGCAGAGGTCCGAGAATAGAACCTCGAGGGACTCCGGTAGGGGTAGGTAAGAAGTTTGAGGTACCTGTATTCCATTTCACAGCTTGGGATCTATCTGAAAGATAACTTTTGAACCAAGAAAGGGAATTGTGGGAGAGGTTGAGGTTAGAAAGGTGGTTGAGAAGGAGTGTGTGGGATACTGTGTTGAATGCCTTGGAAAGGTCAAGAAGAACAGTGGAGACAATATCTCCAGAGTCACGGGCATGGCTGACAATGTCTAAGAAAGAGAGGAGAGCAGTAATGGTACACAGCTATACACAATATACAGCTCTATGTATAATGGTACACAGCTCTATACAATAGAAGGAGGAAACTACTACATGATAGAGCAAAATCCCAAAAAGGGAAGGCATCTCTGATCAGTATTAGCAAAAAACTATGGGCACTCATAAAATCGTCTAAGGCCAGCTTCAAGAGAAAAATTGCACAGGACACTAAGGATAATCACAAGGCTTTCTTTAGTTATGTTAAGAACCTGGGTGGGAATTCCCAGATATGCTCAGAATTAGTCCAAAATGACAAAAAATACACCGAACTCACAGACATTGCCAACATCCTAGCTGACAGGTTCAGTGCAAACCCCCCCCTCCCCACCAAAAGGGCAAATATCTATCCCAGCAGAGTGCTGCCCCCCTGACATCTCAGATGCTCAGGTAAGAGCTGCCCTCTCCAAAGCAAAAAACACAGCATCAATGGGACCAGACGGTGTCCCAGGCTGTGTCCTACATGAACTCCAAGAAGAGCTAAACCCAAACATAAAACTACTGTTTAATCTCAGCCTTACTACAGGATATGTACCCAAAGAGTGGCATACAGCAACAGTGGCCTCTCTCCACAAAGGTGGTGCCTCAACAGATCCTGGAAACTATCGCTGATAAGCCTGACTAGCCTGGCCTGCAAAGCTATGGAAAGGATCATCATGGACTTCATAAATAAAGATATTGGGGACCTACAGACACTGGATCCTACCCAGTTCGGCTTTGCTAAGGGCAGATCCTGCCTCTTAAACCTGGTTGATTTCTTTGAAACAGTCACCAAGGCCATTGATGAGGGGAAGGTGGTCCACACAGCCTACCTGGACCTCGCAAATGCCTTCAACAGAAAACCCCACTCGGGCATTATAGATAAGCTCACCATCTTAAATATAAACCCCTATATCACTAGATGGGTTGCAAACTGGCTCAAGGACAGAACCCACATGGTTAGAATTGCTGGAGCCATGTCAGACTCCAAGCCAGTTACAAGTGGCGTCCCACAAGGCTCAGTTCTGGGACCTCTCTTGTTTGGTGTATATTTCTCGGAGGTACAGGCCAACACAGAAGGACTGTGGCTGACCATGTTCACAGATGACTGCAAAATAGTGCCATAATTGACTCTCCAGCTGACACAAGCATCCTCCAAAAGGGCCTCATAGAAACAGACAACTGGTGCCAGAGCCGTGGCCTCAAGCTAAACACCAAAAAGTGTATAGTCATCACCTTTGGCAAAAACAAAGTGCCCACAAATTACCACATAGGTGGTAATCCATTAAGTACAGAAGAAGTAATTAGGGTCCTGGGGACCCAAGTTGATAGCAATCTCTCATTTGACAACCACGTGGCCAAAGTGGTTAGAAAAACATTTTATATAGCCCACCTAATCATGAAAGGATTCACATCTAGATCAGGGGAGGTCATCGTGCCTCTTTACTCATCCCTCATCAGGCCTATAATTGAGTACAATGCCACTTTTTGGGATGTACCTTACCAGACACCTGCAGCAACTGGAAAGACCCCAAAAGTACCTCACCAAGATGATCAAAGGGCTCAAACAGATGCCATATGCTGCCAGGTTAAAAAACTCCAGCTCTACTCAGTGGCATACCACCTGCTCAGAGGCGATCTGTGCCTGACGTATAAAGCCATGTCCAACCCGGAATTAATGGATATGCTGCACCTCAGAAAATCCAAATCCCTTCGAGCTATGCACTTGAGAGACTTGAACCTCAGCACTGAAATAAATAGGACATGCTGGAGGGACAGATTCATAACCCAGAGGCTCCCTTCACTCTGGATATAAAATCCCAGTCCAGGTTAGGCAGAGTCCCCCATTGACTCTCTTCAAGAGGAATCTTGATGAGTGGATGGGAGATCATAGGTTTACCCCGGGTATCACTTCTGTGTCACTGTTAGACAGAGGTACAGTATACTAACCTCGAAAAAGGGCATAGCAAAATTAATTTAAAATGGGTGGCGAAAGCCAAACACACTCTGGCTAGGCTTATAAATGCCCTAGGGCAGATAGCGTAGTATGAACCTATGAACCTATTTGTCTACTCACTTGGTGAAATAGTTGTTTATGCCCACTTGAGACAGTTTCTCTGTAATACCTGAGTGTGGATTTGTGTCAGATGCCTTGGCCAGGTCAAGTTATGTGGGTGACAGTCTTTTCTTCATGCATGCCCTTGGTGACCTTCGTGAAGACATCAACTAGATTTAACAGACATGATGTAGCCTTAACAAATCAAAAATGGGTTTGGTACACAGTCAGGAGATTACCTGTGTCCTTTTTGATAAGGTCCACGATGAGTTGTTGGTCTGCCTCACTATTGAAGAGGCTGAGGATTATGGGTCTATAAGTCCCTGAATCAGGTGATGGCCCCCCCTTGTTCAGATGGATGACTGTTGCTGTACACCCTTCTGCCAGAGCATAGGCTGTCTGGAGGCTGTGTTTAAATACGGATTCAACTGTGTCTGCTAGGTCAGGTTTTAAGTCATGGCATAGGCAACCTTGGTTATTGTCAGTGCCCATTAATTCTGTGTTTTTAGCCTTAGCGAGTACTCAGATGAGATGCTCTCCTAAGGAAATAAACTGAGTAATTCTTGCATGTATAATTTGGCTGATGACCAGTTGGGACAGGGGGGTGAATTTGAGACAAACTGTCAGCTAATGGGTTGTCTTTTTTCTCCAGGTGAGCATGACTGGTGGCATCCACAAACAGTAATGAGCTTATTTGTGTTTTTCCCTTAACATTTCACACCTATTTAAATAAATGATTTGTGATAATACCTCCAAATACAACCTTTGTTATGCATCACCTGTCACACAGTGGAACTGTTCATATACTCATACACCTCTAACAATGTTGTGTAATTACATCAATTGCACAACATATGCCTATATATTTTTCATTGTAAAGCTGTGTTTGAGTGGCCTGATACCATATATGGACACATTACAAGTGAGTATTGTAAAAATAAATGAACACTGGCTGGTGAAACTAGATACATCGTTTAATTAGCACTTTCATCTGTTGCTCCCCTTGACTTCTTCAGATTAAAACAGGAATTATTCATACATCACTTCCTTTTATAGCCAGGCTAAGTCACATGTCATTAAAGCAAAATGCACCTAAAAATCACTGTTGTTTTAGTCGTTATTATACATACCTAAATTTCACCTTATCCATACTTCTTTATTTACATATTGCATATAGCCCATCAGCCCCATCTCAAAATTAAAATAAAGTGCAATCTAAAATACATTCCACAAAAATAAATCATGTACTTAAAATAAGCAAATTACCAAAAAAGCAGAAGACAAACGAGCGAACAAAGCTCCAGCCCACCAAGAACACAAGCCCAAAAGTTCCTTAACGCGTTTTTATTATTTTGCACAGGTAAAAAGCAGCGTTTTCGCCACAAACACAGTGTGGCTTCTTCAGAGGAATTTTTTAAAAGAATACAAAGAGTACCTCCCTTTTTATAGGAGTTACTAATTACTTAATTAGTAAGCTTAATTAAAAAAGCTTAGTTAAAAAGACAGACACAATAACCTCGCCTGCTGTTACATTTACCCTTAGAATTGCATTCAAAGTGCAATAAACAATTGTTTTGCACATCAAAAGCATATCAAAAGCAAATAAGCAAATGGTACTGTGTTGCCACAGGAATATACATGTGTGTCCTCCCCCTAAAAATAAAGTTCAGCTTTTAATTTTAAATAGATGGAGAGAGAAACTATATCATTCAGTCTGGGCGGGTTAGTGGCATCAACTCTAAGTTGCCACATGAATTCTTTAAATTCTAGAAACAATTCTTTCAGTGCCCCCCCTACTATCAGGTACTACTTGATCAAAGGCTACAAATTTAAACTTGTGACCTGGGTTCAAGATAGTATGTACAGCCAATACATTCTTTTCATTACCCTTCCTGATGTCATACATATGTTGGTAAATACAAACTTTAAATGCTTTCTTAGTCTTCCCTATGTAAAAACATTCACAGCCTTGACATAGGATGACATATACAACGTGTGTACTGTTACAGTTCAACTTGAAACTTAGTTGAACCGTACCATACCTTGGAATAAAAACTTTTTCTGTTTCTAATACATTGGCACATTGGTTACAGTGTCCACATTTTAACATCTTACCTTTTGTATAGTGTTTATTCCCCTCTTTATTTCTTTCCAACAAATCTTTGACACATGCATCTTTTTTGTATATGACACATGGTCTGTCACCAACATTTTTAAGGACCTCTTTGTCACTTTTAAATAGAAGCCGATTCCTTTTTAAAATATATTTTATGTCATAAAACTGCAAGTTGTACGTCAGAATAAAGGCCCTGTTAAACTTGATTATGTTCCTTGATCCCACATCAACTTTTTTATGACTGCTGTTGTCCCTTTCCTCTGAGCCTAACAGTGGAAAATTGTCCTTTAACTCTCTTTTCTGTAACTTCACACAAAACCGGTTCAATGAAACTGTTCGGGTATCCCCTCCTTAGTAACATGTACCTTAACATTTCCCTTTCTTCAATATACATTTCTAGGTCACTGACCATCCATGCTAACTGCACACATTGGCCATTAACCAAAGATCTTTTTTGAAAGTCAGGATGCCCACTTTCAAAATGTAGGAGAGTGTTAGAACATGTGGGCTTTCTGTAAATGGTGGCAGTAAACTTTTTCAGTGAATCATCTATGGTTATAAGGATGTCCAAAAAATTAATTCTGTTACTGTGTTGTTCCATAGTAAAGCTCAAAAGAGCATTTTCCTATTTAGATATTCAAAAACTGGTTCAGCTCTAACTCATTTCCTCCCCCAAAAATAAGTATGTCATTAAGAAATTTTCCATAAAACAAACATTCTTTAAACCATTGGCAAGTAAACACTTGAGTCAACTCCCATTGAGCAAATACAATATTTGCAAACGGGGGGGGGGGGCATGCCATCCCCATCGCTACACCTGTAGTTTGCTTAAAAATCTGATTCTCAAAAATAATAAAGTTGTTATTGAGCACTGTTTCCATAAGGGTCCTAAACATAAGTATTCTACTATGGCTAAAGTTGGTTTGTTTACATAGAAAGTCATAGAACATATCAAGTCCTTCTTCATGCAGTATGACGCTAAACAAATCTTTAACATCTGTAGTTGCCATAATCAGCTTTTTCCTATATAAATCTTGTTTTATTTTCTTTAAACAGTGCCAAGAATCCTTCAATATAGGTTTAAATTCTGATAAAATTGTGTTCAAGTGAAAATCAATAAACTTAGCTAAAGTGGTTGTTTTTGCTGCCTTTGCATCTACAATAGGTTTCAAAGGTGGGTTGCTGGTGCTTTTGTGTATTTTGGGGATTCCAAATATGGTTGGAACTTTAGGATATGTCTGAATTAAATAATTATATTCCTCGCTTGTTATTTGAAAATGTAATAATAAATTGTTTATTATGACATCAACATTCTTATATGCTATATGTAGCTTATTTAATGACACTTCTTCATAAGCATCATCATATCGAATCTCCAGCATCTTCTCAATATACGTGCGTTGGTCCATTACCACCAGCCCCCCACCTTTGTTGTGTTTCATAACTCTTATAGACCTGTTTGTTGTTATACTGTGCAAAAGCTTTGTCTCTGCTTCTGTTAAATATATTAGTCGTTTTTTGTCTTTAATAACATTGACCTAATGTCATTACTACATGCATTTTCAAATAGCTGAACTGTGGGGTGGGGTGTGAGGGTTAAACAGTGCTTCTTTTGCAGCTCCGTGGGGGGTTAGATAATTCATTACCTTGAAAATAACAACTTAGATTTAATTTTCTTGTATACAATTTCAAATCAAGTAGGCATCTGTCAATCTTGGCATTAGTTATAGGTACATAATTAATACACTTTTCAAATAATGTTGCCCATTCATTAGTGACAGCCTGAGTACTGTAATTGTATATACTAAAGTCTTTGTAGTCATTTTCAATGATAGTACAAGCATCATCATCTGTGTTCATAATGCAAACAACATTTTTTGTATTGTCATTATGATTCAAAACATTTACTGGTATATTCTTCCTCCCCTGCCCCCCTCCCTCTCCCTGAATACACAGTTCTCTGTCCATAATAATTGCCACCATTCCTGGTGTTGTTACAATACCTGTTGGACACCTGCTGCCTCTGGTTTTGGATTCTCTCTCGGACCTCCTGGGGGGCTCCTCTAAAGGGACAGCCTCTTTTTCTTGTTCAGCACTCAAATTGTGAGAATTTTCAAAACTATGCACTTGCTCACCAGTTCTTATCCTGTTTGCATACAGTTCAGGTGTTATTAGCTGTATAAACTTTGGGAAGTTGAAAAACAGTACTTGTTTCATTTTCATTTTTGTCCCTTGCCATTTTTTTGGTCTTTTTCTCTCTCACAGCATTAATTTCCTATCCATGTTGACAAATACCATTTGTTATTTGATTTGCTTAGCACTAAAGCACAAGTCACTTAAAATATGTTCATTTAATCCATTAACTGTTTTTTTTTACACTGGCACAGCTTTCTTTCATTGTCCCTTACCAGTACTTCCATGAATTCGCACCCGTGGTGATTGATAATGGAAAGTAGCTCCTGGTGTAACTCTGAGCCCTCTGTCAAACCACTGGGTAACTTCCAGCAATGCAAACCCTTGGGTATTTGTTCCCTCACCAAACACTCCATTAAATATGCATTTTCCAGTTTTAACTTTTTTAATTTGAACAGTTCACTCTCTAAAACTTTAAGTTGTTGATCAAGTGTGCCATATGTATGGCATGGTTCAGTACTGTTAAACGACAATTCATTTCCCTTATTCGACCAATCCATGAGGCATATGACCCTTGTTTCACTCACCTGGCTGGTTGAATTCTCATGGCGATTCCACCCACTGTTTCTGAGCCTTGCTTCTGGATTAATGGATGCCTGGCTATTCAAAATAGGACTCCGTTGTCCAGGGATGATTAAAGCGGGCAATATTTGCAATCCCTCAGCTGAAATGTTATTACCATCACTCATGAAAATGTTCACATTTGTAGAGTTTAGTTTGACACCAAACCATATTAGTTGTTGTGTCAGCCTTCCGATAAGAGCTGAAAGGTTCCCAATGGCATTAACCAGCTTTGTAACAGAACTCCCAGCATCTCCATCCACTTGTGCACTATTCTTCATCAACAAACTCAACAAATAAAACCAGTAATGTGAAGAAAACGAACACTGCCTGGTGAAACTGGATACAAAGTTTAATTAGCACTTTCGTCTGTAGTTACACTTGACTTCTTCAGATTAAAACAGGAATTATTCATACATTACTTCCTTTTATAGCCAGGCTAAGTCACATGTCATTAAATAAAAATGCACCTAAAAATCACTGTTGTTTTTGTTGTTATTATAAATAGCTAAATGTCACCTTATAAAATGCATTAAAACCATACTTCTTTATTTACATATTGCATATAGCCCATCAGCCCCAATGTCAAAATTAAAATAAAGTGCTATCCAAAATACATTTCCACAAAAATAAATCATGTACTTAAAATAAGCAAATGTTACTGTGTTGACACAGGAATATACATGTGTGCCCGCCCCCTAAAAATAATGTTCAGCTTTTGATTTTAAATAGATGGAGAGAGAAACTACATCATTCAGTCCGGGCGGGTTAGTGGCATCAACTCTAAGTTGCCACATGAATTCTTTAAAGTCTAGAAACAATTCTTTCAGTGCCCCCCCTACTATCAGGTACTACTTGATCAATGGCTACAAATTTAAACTTGTGACCTGAGTTCAAGATAGTATGTGCAGCCAATACATTCTTTTCATTACCCTTCCTGATGTCATACATATGTTGGTATATACAAACTTTAAATGCTTTCTTAATCTTCCCTATGTAAAAACATTCACAGCCTTGACATAGGGTGATATATACAACGTGTGTACTGTTACAGTTCAACTTGAAATTTAGTTGAACCGTACCATACCTTAGAATAAAAACTTTTTCTGTTTCTAATACATTGGCAGATTGGTCACAGTGTCCACATTTTAACATCTTACCTTTCTTATAGTTTTAATTCCCCTCTTTATTTCTTCCCAACAAATCTTTGACACATGCATCTTTTTTGTATATGGCACATCGTCTATCACCAACATTGTTAAGGACCTCGTTGTCACTTTTAAATAGAAACCAATTATTTTTTTAAAATATCTTTTATGTCATAAAACTGCAAGTTGTATGTCAGAATAAAGACCCTGTTAAACTTGTTTATGTTGTGGAAAATTGTCCTTTAACTCTCTTTTCTGTAACTTCACACAAAACCGGTTCAAAGAAACTGTTCGGGTATCTCCTCCTTAGTAACATGCCCATTAACTTTTCCCTTTCTTCAATATAAATTTCTTGGTCACTGACCATCCGTGCTAACTGCACACATTGGCCTTTAACCAAAGATCTTTTTTGAAAGTCAGGGTGCCCATTTTCAAAATGTAGGAGAGTGTCAGAATAAGCGGGCTTTCTGTAAATGGAGGCAGTAAACTTTTTCAGTGAATCATCTTTGGTTATAAGGATGTCCAAAAAATGTATTCTATTACTGTCTTGTTCCATAATAAAGCTCAAAAAAGAAGTGTTCCTATTTAGATATTCAAAAAACTGGTTCAGCTCTAACTCATTTCCTCCCCAAAAAATAAGTATGTCATTAAGAAATCTTCCATAAAACAAACATTCTTTAAACCATTGGCAAGTAAACATTTGAGTCAACTCCCATTGAGCAAGTACAATATTTGCAAACAGGGGGGCGCATGCCACCCTCATCGCTAGACCTGTTGTTTGCTTAAAAATCTGATTCTCAAAAATAATAAAGTTGTTGTTGAGCACTGTTTCCATAGGGGTCCTAAACGTAAGTATTCTACTGTGGATAAAGTTGGTTGGTTTACATCGAAAGTCATAGAATATATCAAGTCCTTCTTCATGTGGTATAACGCTAAACAAATCTTAAACATCTATAGTTGCCATAATCAGCTTTTCTCTATATAAATCTTGTTTTATTTTCTTTAACCAGTCTCAGGAATCCTTCAGTATATGTTTAAATTCTGAAAAAATTGTGTTCAAGTGAAAATCAATAAACTTAGCTGAAGTGGTTGTTTTTGATGCCTTGAAATGAAAATGACTACAAAGACTTTAATATATATAATTACAGTAGTCAGGCTGTCACTAATGAATGGGCAACATTATTTGAAAAGGGTATTAATTATATACCTATAACTAAGGCCAAAACTGACGGATGCCTACTTGATTTGAAATTGTATACAAAAAATTAAATGTAAGTTATTTTCAAGGTAATGAATTATGTAACCCCCCACGGAGCTGCAAAAGAAGCACAGGCCTAGTGTAAGCATGCAGAAATGTAAACCGTAGATAACGGTTTACATTTTTGCAAACATAAAATTGGAGCCATGACAGCCGACCAAACACATGTATTATGTTGTTAATATATGCCAATGGCTAAATGTATAGCCATTGGCATAAAAAAAAAACACGTACAAAATATAAAATTAACATTTAATATATAGTCGCACTATCACGACGTGGAAGCTCAGGGCAGTGGTGCACAAAGGGGATCACAAGGAATATATAAAAATATAGAATAAAACCGCAATGAAACACATATCACGATTTCCCCATAATAGTCAATGGCAGATATGCTACACCATACTTATGGCGTAAGGGTTGCTGAAGGGCAAGGACAGTGTTATGCACAGTAGCTAGGAATTAGTAGGCAATGCCATGCAAATGAAAGGAGTAATAGCGAATCACAGATTTCCCGCTGGTATAAGGATGCACCTCATTGCATAGTATTATAATACCAAGGTGTGCCCTTGAGATAAAGATGACATCAAGGGAAGGGTGTGTCGCCATTGCTATAAGCACATTGGAGCATTGCTAAACCAGTCTGCCCCTAGCTAGGGAAAGCTGCAGGATAGGGGTGTGTCGAATTCGCCATAGCTATGCTTAGCTGAGAGTACACAAGGTAACCGAGTATGCATGTGAACGGAGATGAAAACGTGTGTAACCCCAGTAAACAGGTAACGGCTCACACTGCAGCTGAAACAGGAAGGATATAGGAAAGAAATAAGGAAATGCTGAAGCAGTGAAATTGGAGTACAAATGACTAATTAACACCTAGCAGCCTACAGTGTGCCATTGACAACAGCTAACAAGGCTGCAAGCAGCTACCTGCAGAACCAGGAAGGAGAGGGGCTGTACCGCAAAGAAAACAGTAAAATGTCAAAGCAGAACAAAGCCGATATTCAGTATATCAGCTGCAAGGCACATTTTGCCATGACTGGGTAGGGAAAGTACAAAACAAGAAAGACGGCAGGGGGGATGCATGCCTAATAATGGGAGGGGATCCAGGTCTAAAAGTGAATTAAAGGGCAACAGATTAATCAAGGCAGGCAAGTAGATCTCCACAGTAAAGGCCCCACACTTGCAGTACTCATTGCAAAACCCATAATTATGACACACTGCAGCTGGAATTGCTCATACACACCCACTGACAACAACAGCATGCATAGCACAATAATATAAAGTGTAAAAGCACCTCACACACATCTGTGTATTCCCATACACTCTGCACAGGTGGTGTATACAGGTGGGGAACTTTTATTATGTACATGTTAGGGGCTGTCATAGCTTTGATCCACCAGCATGTGTTGGAGACTGACGGTGGTGTGGAGGATGATGCACACGACCAACTCAGGCACCAGAGAAGGAGGAGAGTGTTCAGACCCATGGTAACCTAACAGCGGCTGCATGATCTGGAGATAGTAGAGCATTACAGGGTGGACAGGGACATCCTACAGCAACTTGTGGAGCTGTGCCGGCCATGCCTCAGAGCCAGAACAAACAGAGTGGAACCCATCCCATTGGATACAAAGGTATGTGTAAGCCTGAGAATACTAGCTACAGGTACCTTTCAAAGACCAACTGGGGATATCATGGGGATCTCACAGGCATCAGCATCCAGGGTACTATACCAGTTCCTGGATGCCATGTTACCACATGCCAATGAGCACATATACTTCCCCTGAATGCAGGAGGAGTTGGCCAGCAATATGCATCACTTCCACCATGTGGCAGAATACCTGGAGGTACTGGGTGCAATAGACTGTACGCACATACACATCAAGTCACCACCCAGTGAGCAGGGTAGGCACTACATAAACCACAAGGGATACCCCTCCATCAACTGCCAAGTTGTGTGCAATGCCCAGGGCATTATCATGGATGTGTGTGCAAGCAGCCCTGGAAGCTATCACGACTCTCACATCTGGCATGCCTCACAGCTGTTCCTGTTATTTGCCAGGGGTGACATCTCAAATGGCCACCTGATGGGGGATGCTGGCTATGCACTGGAACCGTGGATGATTACTCCCATCAGAAATGCACACACACTCATGCAGGAACACCATAGTGAGGCACACGCACAAACCAGAATCATCATAGAGTGTGTGTTTGGGATGCTGAAATTGTGGTTCCGTTGCTTGGACATATCTGGTGGAGCCTTGCAGTACTCTCCAGGTACATGTGCCCACATCTTCATAGTGTGTGCCATGCTACACAATATGGTCCTGTGGAAACAGCTGCAGCAGGGACAGAATAGTGAAGGCCCTCACAGCCTACCACCATTGCCAAGGGCCCCACAGGCACAGAGGTACTCAGTCCATGAACACCCTGACCCAGCCCCAGTAGGCAGACTAAAGCATGCCCAGTATGCCCATGCCTTGGCAAAGGGGGAATGTATAGCACACACACTGACAGTGTAGGCACCTAGGGGCTGACACCTTTTTCCACCTGCACACACAGTAAAAATGGATGGCACACACACAAGACTACCTGTAAATTGTCATGTATAGGCAGTCTACTGTGTGTATCTAACATAGGCAGCCCTCAACTATTGCACACACAACTGCCATTGGCACAAGGTAAGTCAACACCTGAACAAAAAATTAAGCTATCAGCATATGTAGATACTGTATGTATAGAATCATAGGTAGGTACTTGGCCAACTGTCAGAGACCATTCATAAGTCCAGCCAAAATGTGTCAGCTTTTGCCACCCCATTGATTCATTAACTGTCCCTCTGTGGAGCAGAGCCAAATGCGGGCTCCCTGGGGTGTATCTACCATTCCCCATCCACTCTTCAAGGTTTCTCTTGCAGAGTGTTAGTGAGGGGCTCTGTATAATGTAGTTAGGGATGTTGTTCCAAAGTGTGGGGAGTGTCTGTGACAGGAAGCTGTTATTGTTGTGGCAAGGTTCAGCTCACTACAGTGTGTGGCTCACTGTGACATGGATTCCCATAGGTGGAGCATATCCATCAGGCCTGAGTTTGACATGGCTGTGTTGGCCAGCGGAGATCATCTCTGGGTAAACTAGATGCCACTGAGTAAAGCAGGAGTTTATTCAGTCTAGCTGCATAGGCCATATGTTGGATGCCAGTATTCCCCTTGGCGAAGTACATTCGTGGACCCCCCAGCTGTTGCAAGTGTCTTCTGAGGTACATCCCACATGGGTTATTATGCCCTATGATGAGACTGATGAGTGATGAGTAAAGGGGCACTATAACCCCAGTATGTCTAGATGGGAATCCTTTAGTAATCAGTTGGCCTACATAGAAGGATGTCCTAACTACTGTGGAGATATGATTGTCAAAGGGGAGATCCCTATCTACCTTAGTCCCCAGATGCCCCATTACCTCGTCCATATTAAAGTGGCTGCCACTTATGTGTTAATATGTGGGTGCCAGTTCCACAATGGAATGATCATGCAGTTAGTAGCACTTGGCTGGAGGCCGTGTCGTTGGCTCCCCGTGACATTCTGTGGGAGGCCCCTTGAGGGATGTCTGTGTCAGCTGGACTATCAATCATGGCTCCCAGTTTGCAGTCATTGCCAAACATGGTCTTCCGTAGTCCACCTGTGTTTGCCTGAACCTTTGAGATGTATATGCCAAACAGTAGGGCCCCCAGGACTGAGTCCTGTGGGACACCAGTCATGACTAGTCAAGAGTTGGACCTGGAGACTGCTAGTAGTACCATGTGGGTTATGTGTGTAAGCCTGTTGGCAACCCAACCTGTGAGTATGGGTGTATGTACAGGCTGGTGTGTTTATCAATAACACCTGAGTGGGATATGCTGTCAAAAGCCTTGGCAAGGTCCAGGTAGTATGTGTGAACCACCTCCCCCATCATCTAACGTCTTGGTGACTGTATGTAAGATGTCAAACAGGTTCAGTAGGCATGAACTGCACTCAACCAAGCTGACCTGGGTTGGGTCACGTGTTCGGAGGTTATCAATGCCTTTGTTAATGAATGCCATGAGGATGCGAACCATACCATTGCAGACTAGGTTAGTCAGGCTTATGGGGTGGTAGTTACCATGGTCAGTTGTGATTCCACCTTGATGGAGTGTGATAACCATTGCCACGCACCATTGTATGGGCATGTAGTCTGTGGAGAGGCTGAGGTAGGAAAGCTTAATTAGGTGGGGGGCAGGTTGTCTTGTACAGTTTGCAAGATGCAGTCTGGGACAACATCTGCCTCCATTGATGCTGTGTTCTGCTGTTAGAGAGGGCCATTTCCACCTGTGTGTCTCAAATGTGTGGGATACTGTACCTTTCGGGTAGTGTTGTGGGCTCTTTAGGGGGTGAAGTATGCACTGAATGTATCTGCAAGGAAGTTGGCGATATCAGTAGGGTCAGCATGTTTTGTGCCATATTTCACCGGCACAGTGCAAATCTGTGTGTCACCACATAGATCCTTGATATAGCCAAAGAAGGCTTTGTGGTTATCTTTTGAATCCTTGCGTATTCTCCCGCTGATGTTAGCCTTGGATGATGTCATGAAGGACCTACTTATCATACTAATAGTGGTCTTGGATGTCTGCCCTTCGTGAGATTTGCTGTGTGTCTGGAACACTGTCCTACTTCTGTAGTATAACCTTTTTAATGCAGAGGTCCACCAGACCAGTGTCCTTGTCTAGGAGGAGTGATTTTTGGTTTACCAGTGGTGGCATGATCCATACATCCATGTAGGTGCTTATAGACTGCATTTATAAATCTGTTGGTATCTTGAGCAGTGTTTCCCCTTAGCGGGGGGCTGTAAAACCCCCCACCCCTGTCACTAGTAGTGTAAAGTTAGCTGTAGGAAAGGTATACACTGTGGTATCCATGGGTGGAGGAGATGATCCGGTGTGGAAACAGAGAATAGTTCATGGTCAGATCTAACCAGTGACCGGTTAACCTTTGCTATGGTGCACCTGTTGCCCATGTTGGTGGTGACCACTTCTAGTAGTTTCCACCCCACGTTAGGGAGGTTACCACCTGATACAGGGCAAATGAGCTGATAAATTCCAGGAAGAGCTGGGCCTGGAAGTGAGTACCAGAGTAAGTTTCCCAGTTAATGGTACGGTAGTTGACATAGACCAATGCCAGGCTGGGCATTAGGACTGTCATGTTCTCCACTGTCTCCAGGTAGTTGGAGTGATGGTCCTGGGTCATGTAGGGTGATCTGTAGCAGGCTGCAGTTTACATCGCAGTTGTGGCTGATGTTAGCTGCACATGGATGATCTCAGAGGTATCATGCTGCCCCACTAATCTGGAGGTGTAGGTATCCCTGATGAATATGGATACAGCCCCTCTATGTCTGTCAGTCCATGTTCTGTGGCTGAAATGTGTGGTATGGGTTGTAGTCTAGTAGTGTTGTTGTGCTCTCAGGAGCCTTAAGACAGATGTCAGTTACTGCACAGATGTTGATGTTGTCCATCCTGAGGACTGCTGTGAATGCATGCATGTTGTGATCACAACCCCTGGTGTTGAGTAGCATAACCCTCATTGAATCTGCTATTGTGCTGTTTATGGAGCTGGTATTCACCTTTGAGACTCTCCTAAATAAGGCACCATGGGGATGCCAATAGCCTTGGCAAGTATTCCAAAGCCTAAGGCTGACACATAGACTGGTATAGTATCATTGCATGCATGTTCCCCATCAGTGCTTGTTTTTCATCTACCCAGTTGGTAACCTACTAGTAAGTAATAAAAAGCCTTAAACTTATACAAGTCTTCTAGCTTCAAAGATAGGTTTTTGGAGTGGCTAAGTACCAGTGTTCTGTATGTTCCTGCTGTACTTAACTATTTCCTGACTACATGGAGATTTCTCACTGTATATTGTGATCTGAAGGACTGTTTATTCACATATTATGACTGTGATAGCCTGCACGTTAGAGTTTCACAGATAGCCTACTACCTATCTGCCCAAGGGCAATTAGAAGCATAGCTACAGTGTGATGGCTTTCCCCGCACCATTGATGAAGTAACTGAGCCTCTGTCAAGCATAGCCTATGAAGCAATTCCAGGCAGAGTTGCTGGAAGCTGTTGAAGGCTAGGGTTGTGGAGGGTGATAGGGGCACTTAGTGATCTAAAGAGGGCATGTTAATGTAACAATTTTACAACCATTCAATTCCCCGAACAAGTCTCGCAGCTATCAAACTGGACAGGCTCCCCCACCCCCTGGCTGTACGGTTCTGAGACACATGATCCCAGGGGTGTAGAGTCTGTTACCCATTCACAGAACAAGGTTTCCTTTGAAGTGTGTCAGTGAGGGGCTATGCCTAATGTAGTTAGGAATGTAATGTATTGTCTCACAGTACATTTGTTATATGTTGTTATTTAAAGAGTACCTGAAGCTCAGTGAGTTTGGGGTCTCTGCCCTTTGCTTTGCCTAGCTTACACATAGTAATCATCTAAATAGGAAATAGGTGGAAGCAACGTTAATGTCAACAGTGTAATGGTTACAGCATCTGCATAGTATCTGTGTATTTGAGGTTACAATCCCAATAAAGTCAGGGATGTTTATCATGTGCAAAAGTATACCTTGACCACAGCTTGCATATATAGGTAGTAATCATCTGTATAATAAACATTTGAAACACCCATATAAACCTATGTGTGCTGGAGAGTACAGTCAAGCAGAGAATGTAATGTTATGTCAGCACATAGTGAGATGTTACTTCACTGACATGTATATATCCTGAGTAGTTAGCGGATGTGGCCGTGTTTGCATGCACAGGTTATACTTTACAAAGTTTGTTTAACTGTGTTTAACCACTGCTATAATGTCACACAAACATTTTTAAACATGCTTACAACTGCTTTCATGAGCCTTATTCTGCAGCAAAAAACATTTGTAAAGCATCGCAGGTGTCGAACCCTGGATGATGCATACTGTAGTCATGGGACTTACCACTAAGCCATCCGAGGTGTATACATGCTTCATGGTCTTGAGACTACACCTTATACCATATGCATTTCACTGTAATGATCACAAATGGGACAGTCACTTTGTGTACATGTGTACAGTACATTGTAAGTTACTGTAGTTTGTGAACCAACACATTCCAGTCTACATATGTATTACTGTTACAAAGTAATATAAAAAAAAAAATATATATATATATATATATATATATATATATATATATATATATATATATATATATATATGTCAGTGGGTCTAGATTAGAATACCGAACATTTAAAATGTCGAGTGTTCTAATATTGACCCATTTTCAGAGACCACTGAAAATATCGAAGAAACAGAAAACCAAATTTTTTCCAAGGAAAGAATTTGGTTGTCCATTTCTGTTGCTTCGGTATTTACAGCGCTCCGGTGGAAAGTTACGGGTCGGGTTCAGGTAAGTGTGCGATTGTGCGGACGTGGGGGTTAGGGCAGGTAGGTGAATTAGGGTTAGGGCATGGGTCAATTAAGTGTGCCATTGTGTGGAAGTGAGGGTTACGGCGAGGTAGGTGAGTTAGGGTTAGGGAGCGGGTGAGGTGACTGTGCGAAATTGATGGACCTTAGGTTAGGGTTTGGGATAAGGTAAGTGGATAGTTAGTGGTGTATGTATAGTTTAGTGTAGGGTTAGGTGTAAGACTTTAGGTGTATGTGTGTGGATTGCTGTTTGTTTGGTGTGCTTGTGTTGTGTGTATGTGTTTTGGAACAGCAAATGTTTTCCCTAGGTAAAAATTTGCTGTTCTGAATGTACGATGTTTAGTATTTTCGATTGGTAGGGTTCGATATTAGAACACTCGACATTTTGAATGTTCAGTGTTCTAATATAGACCCTATGTCAATGATGTCTGCACACACACACACACACACACACACACACACACACACACACACACACACACACACACACACACACACACATACACACACACACACACACACACACACACACATATATATATATATATATATATATATATATATATATATATATTATACAGTTACATTAATAGTCATATATATGAACATCTATGAACACACTTCGTGACACAGAAGCACTCCAAAGGAATTGGAGTATACACAAAACACATCCAGCTCTGGTATTATAACAATTAATATTAACCGAATTCACTATAGAAGGGGTGCTTATTGTGTATGTGAAGATTGGAGTGGGGGAGGAATGATGTGTAATGCAATCATGCATCAAGGAGGGCCTGGGTCGGATGTCCAATAAGTGAACTGGAGGGGTATACATGGAGTATCGGGACAATATAAAAAGGGCACAAAGCAAGAACCTTTCTCATTCATAATACACCCTGTCATGCCAAATTGCAACACCTAATTTCACAAACATATGAACATTAACATGTATCAGACATATGTACACCAAATGACGGTCACATTTGTTTTCAGTAGTGAGGAATGCCTGTAGTACAATGTATATTCTAAACACCATAACATTTGTACATATCTCAAATGCCTTAGTGGTAAAGTCAGTGACTGTGGTGTTCATGGTCCTGGGTTCAAGGGCTGTTAGGTTATTTTGAGGATCAGAATAAGGGCTGTTGGATGCAGGTGGATTAAAGCACTCTTAAGCAGTTGTAAGCGGGTTTCCATGGGTCTGGGCGATGGTAAGCGGCACTGAAACACGGTAAACGGAGAAGTGCTTCACAGGTTTAACCTTTGCTTAACGTCACGCAGACCACGGGCAAACCTGCTTACAACTGCGTAAATGTGCGTTATACACACTTTCCCTACCAGTGCCTACTCTGAGAGGTAAAATAATAACACCTTCCAGGAGTAGAACCCACAACCATGTACTCCATCTTCAGAGTAACCTAAGACTAAGCTACCTGGGATGTACCTATCCCAGTTGTGTATGCAGACAGGTTAAAACCCAAAAGGGAGGAATGTGATGAAATAGGACAACCCGCCATGTACCCAATTAAAGGATTATGCTCATATATAGATATATAGATATATAGATATATAGATCATACCTCCCAACCGTACCAAATTACTCGGTAAAAAATGAGTTTTGTGGTTAAATAATGGGGTGCCATGATTCCCAAGTGGCACCCCTTCATTTCTGATTTATTTTTAAACATTTATTTAAAAATTTGCGGTTTTGCTGATGTTATCACGTATGCGATGACATCAGCAACGTCAGCTCTGCCAACCAGTCGGAATTCAACTCATACATACATTTCTGTAGACAGCATCCAAAGTGGTCATATCTGAGTATAACATGGACCATAGCAATCACACATTCCACACCCCACCCCCCAAAACAATATGAGCATAACATATGAAGAGTATATGCCAATACACTATTACAAATATGTTCTATGGACACAGTCACCAACACAACTGCAATGACTGCAAAAATCCATGACAGAAATAGACAGACAGCTTTCATTTTGCAAAGCTTTATTACATTCTGATGTATTTCCAAAAGGATTCCAGGACTAACAGTACCTGCATGCTATACAGGAAGCATTTAATAGTGCCTTAATGAATCAGCCTGCAATTACCATAGTATTTGTCCACCAAGGGATAGATGTTCACATAGTTAAAGAAAACCCACACACATATAGGCTTTGTATAAAAGGGGTTCCTACACACCTACAGGTGCTATGTACACCCACCAACATCTACCCCACAACCAAATTAATTACACCAGTACATACTGTCATACCATAACCAAATATTTAACTACTGTACAACATCTGCTGAAACCTTAACATACCTGGACACAGACACACTAACATGGCCCTATGTGAAATAGTTGCTGTTATACAATTGAACAGCTGCTGATGTAACAGGGTTTGTATGAGCTAATCCCGTTTCAGAGGGTTGAAAGGTTCGTACATCAGGAAGTGTTACCGAGTGCTGATTATCAGCACAGTATGATACACAGTAACATCAAACTAAATATGTCTGGTAAGCACACTGTAAACTCCCTAACATTATATGCATAGCTATGCAGCCTTGAACTGGTCAAACAACCTGGCCAGACTGAAACATATGCAGAAGTATTAGGTACAGACAAACCCTGCACAAGTAGCAATGTTCAGAAATATAACAGTAGTACTTACATTTAGACCAAATCCTCTAGGCATTGCACACAATATATTACTGTTCATCTCCATACAGCTGTTGCAATAGATTCTAAACAACACTTCCATGCTGTCTTCCTCACAAGTAAGGCAAAGGGACAATGCCCAAGTGGAATACTCAGTTATACTACACTGTAGCCATGGTATTGGCTAAGGCAGTAGCAGTGCAGCTGATGTGCATGTAATTAGCTACTTAGGAACACCAATTGGCCATTGGGAAAGCACATGTTACTGATCTGTAACTATAAAAGGTTGCCTTGCCACACATTCAAACCATCTGTATCTACCTATAGGACAGTACAAAACACTGAAAGACGAACTGAAAATGAGTATTATACTAGTCAATAACACCTCCGGTTACTATGAAGGCATGTACAACATGTAGTATGTCTGTGTATGTAGTACCTGTACTGTAAGAATTACAGTGTAATCAGTGCATATAGCAGAAATAGCTAACTTGTAGCGATGTATTGTTGAGCAGTAGTAATGCTTGTAGTATTCTATGTGTGTACTGCTGTAAGTCACACGGCAAACTCCGCATACACAACAAGGGATGATATGGGCTTGGAACCAACCAATTCGCTTCCAGCCACTGTCAGTGTCAGGATTGGTCCATCAAGTATGTGCTATAACAGGGGATAGTATATGTCGATATATTGTAACAGTCGACATATGTATGGGTGTATAAGTAAAATGAACATGTTAAAGGTGGACTTACCATGCAAATATGGTGTGCATTGTGGGATATTGTGCCAATAACTGTGTAATGTACAGTATTCTAGGCACATTCTACATAGCAGTTCTGTTATGTTATGCAAACAGTAGTTTTGCCTATTGGCAATTACAATACTCAATGACAGGATACATATCATTTGTATTCATCTGACAGTTTTGCAGCATGATAGCAAAGATAATTGGAAGAGCCAGTTAACTATTCATGCACATAACACATGTAATATCCACCTCTCTAGTATCATTTGCAAGCAATAACAGCTGTGCATGTGTGCATGTTATGCAAATGTGTAGTGACCCTTGTTTCAGGGCTGGACCTCTCTAGTATCATTTGCAAGCAGTAACAGCTGTGCATGTGTACATGTTATGCAAATCTGTAGTGACCTTTGCTACAGAGCTGGACCTCTCTAGTATCGTTTGCAAGTAATCACAGCTGTGCATGTGTACATGTTATTTCAAATGTGTAGTGACCCTTGTTACAGGGCTGGGCCAAATGGCTATGTGCACACCTACATAGAGTGGAGATTGAGAATACAGACACACTGATTAAACAACCAGGTTTGTGTAGCCCAACCTCTCATTGCCAACCTAACAGCCACTTGCACATATTATATGTAAGTTAGTGCACAGCACTGGTAATGAAACTGGTTGGATATCATCTTTAACTCCAGTGTAACATCTGCAGTAGGAGTGTAAGATGTAGGAGACAGCTGCCCATGTGTAATAGCAGCTTCATAGGTGATGGCTCACACTATCTGATTATATCCTGATCATGTTGATAGTGGCATCAGAGTCTATTGATACATGACTCTGTGTGGAGAGTGGGTGTCTGTGCCCTACAGAGGTCATGGTCCTGTTGGATATGTGAGTATATACCCAGAGAAGGAAACAGACTTGTAGATACTCGCATCATCTGTAATCAACTAACAGGATGTGATGTGCTCCTCAGAGGAGGATTGCTGTTAAAGGTAGCTACAATGTTTCCGTAATAGCTAGTGTTGTCACGTCCATAACACAAATATTTACATGTGAGCATCACTGTCTAAAACATCTTCATAGGCAATACATAAACTAAATACATTACTTGGTACTTGTAGTACTGACTGCTCATACAGGCATGTCCACTAGTCAGCTACTGGTGTTTACTAATGTCAGTTTTGTGTATGTGGCCATCCTGGGGGAATGTAATCTCAATGTCATGCACACTGCCAAACTCACCTAACACCACACCCCACACATTATTTGGGATGGAGCTACAGGGGTAAGCTCAAAGGCAGCCCAGTTTACAGCCATGACTGGACTGGGCAGTCATGAGGTGCTGGTTAACACATGCAGCTCATCAACACAACCAACACATACCCTTACCAGAACACATTAAGGACACCCACACACACTACCAGAAATCACACACATTCACAGATGCATCTAAGTATCTGGCCAAACAAGTGACCCCCCAAGCAGGAAGAGACAGACACCGAAATACACAAACTGTATGATATAGTTTGCATAATTCTGCCACACCTCAGAACACATGACTGAAAACATGCCCAACAGTACTCATTTGTGAATGCAAACTCTAGCACTATGTTACACACCAACCTATACAAGGGCATACATACTGTCAGCTGCCTGTCTGCCATGATTAGCCACATACCCATACACTCAGACCACCTTTTGAACTATACACATGGCTCTGGCATATTCCATGTGGTTGTGCAGGACCTTTGATGCAATAGCCTGGACTGCATGGAAACACATGTAGGAACTGTCAGGTCTTGTAGCCCATGCAGGTATGTCCTAAGGCCTGTGTAGCATTCTGCTATTGGCCAGAATGATATTGCAGTACAGGGACAAAATGATTGTATTCCACAATTGTCTAGTGCAGTGGTGCAAGTCAAAAGGTATCCAGTATCTGTCATCCTGGGATAAAATGGTTGACAGACCATGATGCTTTACCAGACAGGGCCTGCACCTGTCACCCCTGGGAATCTGGATACTACCTAGGGCCCATGCTTCCCCTACAGTGCATTCATCATGCATGGTTCAAGTGAAGGTCCACTGCTGTTACAGGGACAGCCAAGCAATAAACTGCGGGTCTTGCTACACAATGATACATGTCAGAAACACTATACAGACACACATATGTCAATCCCTAACATGGAGAACATATCTGTGCAGTGGCTGAAACATGTTTCAACGCTCTGGAGAGCACACCTGCATGATCATGTTATAACACATACCTCACTATCCTTTATTGGAACACACAGGCCACAGGTGTGTCCATATTCCTGAGGGATATGTACACCCCCACGCTATTTGCACTTGCATAACCTCAGATGCATTATGCTGAGCGACTACCTTTGTGCCAAAGTGGAATTCAAAATGCACCTTGAGACAGATCACCCACCAGGCCGCAGACTTCCCAACTGTCATAATGTGCTGTAATGGGGAGATTAGGTCTGAGATAGGACCATAATAATGGCTACTCTCAACTATTCCATTATGAACTGGGAAGACTCCTCATTTACCAACACCTGCGCTCAATGCATGTTGGATTCCATCGACCCCACTGACCTGGATCACAGTAGTCACACAAACAGGGCTAACAGTATGCTACACATAGTTAGTCTCCAGTGCCAATGTTATGTTTCCTAAGAGCAGAGTGGTGACTGTCATGGCACCCATGCAGATGGACAATGCATGTGCAAATGCAGAATCCTGCACAAATGAACCTTAAGCAGTCACATATGTGCAGTGATTGTGCCATTGAAATAGAACCAGGATTCAACCCAACACAAACAAGAAGGCAAACTTGTGGTACCATGCTTTAAATTGCACCACAGAAGGTAGTAACTGTTGCAAGAGTGAAAACACATGAGTTTAGGTGATCCCTGGTCAGCCTCAGTAAGATGCAGATACACCATATAAAACCATACAAAGCTACTGTGAAACTAATCAGCCACATATTATGAGGTCAAGCACAGAGCATTCTATAGCTGTGTCATTAATCGTAATGGCAATGACAAGACCTGCCGTGCTGCACAGCACTATGGCATGGGAAGTACTGCACCTACAGAAATAGCACCCGTTTATCCAGATAGGGTCTTGGAGAACCTAAACCCACTCCCACCCCTTCAAAAGGTAAACTTAGTAATATATCCATGTACACCACAGGGCCCCTGTACTAACGACTATGCAGGTACAAGCTGCACTCTCTAAAGCCATACATACAGCTTTCATGGGACCTGTCAACATCCCAGGGTGTATCCTACACAAATGTAAGAACATTCAGCTATCCACATACACATCATGTTCAATCATTGCTCCATGTCAAGCTGTGTACACACCAAATGGTGCACAGCAAGAGTTATCACACCCGACAAAGGGGGAGACACCATTGATAATGGGACATAGGGCACAACTACCCTGCTGAGTCTGGTCTGTAATGCCATGAACCGTGATCAATGTATTTGATGTACTCAGTACAGATGTAGATGACAGTAAGGTTGATTCACACTGCATATCATGACCTTGCCAGGTCGTAGGACACCATCACCCATACTGTGTTTCAGCTCCACTCAGTAAACTAGGTGTATATTCCTATGTTACAGGAGTGGTTGGCAACTGGACTGCTGGCAGAACCAACACTACAGAAGGTGACTGACTAATACACGCACATCAAACCAGTGCTAGTCACAGTAATATAGGGGTCATTCCTGGTACTCCCCCTCTTTGTTATCTATACCACACAGACTAAAACAGAAGGCATCAGCCTATTGATGTTTGCAAATGACTATGAAATAGGGGCAATAGTTGACTGAATGTGTGCTGTGTTCAACATACAGAAGGGCCTTAGTGTGTCAGATGTGTGGTGTGTGACGTATGACCACAGTCTGACAGCTAAGTATTGTATTGCCATCCCCTATGTTACAAACCCTGTACCCATTAACTACTACCAAGGCAGCGGTCACCATAATGGCAACTGTGTATGGGATGCAGCTGGACAGTACTTTCCTTTGATAGTTACTTCACCACACCAGGCAGGTAGTCGTATGTGGCACCCCTAATCATGACAGAGTGCCATCCAGGAATATAGAGATAATTGCTCAGCTATACTCAACACCCATGTGACCCATAATAGATCACATATTTCCTTTAAGGTTATTGCCCATGTGAAGATGGCCTATATTGCTCTTCCCAGTCCCTAGCTGCACCATGCAGCATGCAGCCTACCCTGAATAAAGTCATGTCCAACCCAGAGGTGTTGGACATGATACACTTAACACATCCTGATCCCAAATAAACACATACGTCATGGACATCCACCTTTCTAGTACAAAGATCACAACATGCCTTACAGACCTCTGTCCCATACACTTAACATACTCTTGCCATATTATGCATCCCTGTCCAGCGAAGCTGCACATCACCCCTCTCTGTGACATGGTGTGATGACCGCAAGCCTAATATATCAGTAACCCTGTGGATCAGTTCTGTGGCGCTGTTTGAACTGGCCACTGAAACTTACCTGTCTGTTGCCTACAGCTAGGGAGCCTCTCTGCCTAGGCTCATAAATGGCCCAGGGCATATAGTCTACTAGATCACTATGACCGTACATGCTATAGTTGATATCCAACCCTGCAAATACCATCAGGCTAGCTATTGTCACATATGTTACACATGTGCAACACAGGCAATACTTGGCAGGATGCTACACAGCTGTACAGTGCCATGTAGATGTATATGGCAAAACACGTACATGCTTGTGAGTCTGCAGGGTCACAGGTCATGTCCCTAATGGATATGTATGACTATATATGTGACATATACACAGCATTAAGGTCAATTGCATTAATGTGAACACATCCAGGCATGTGCTGATAGGTAAAGACACCAGTACAGGCAAACAGACATGTCCATGTCAATACAACATCCACATGGTGTAAGAGCATTGTCATCACATGACACACACATATATGGCAATAACATCACATCACCAGTAAGTGTCAAATGTGTGTGACTTATACATGTCAGTGGTGTTAGTGTCATGTAGATTTGCAAAGACATATTTGTAATCTTAATAAATGTGATACACATGTATGTTCAGCTGTACTGCTGTACTTCTCTGTGAGTTACTGTGACCTGTCTCCATCATTATGTCTTCCAGGTATGCCACAAAGCAGACTGCCGGTGTACAGCCACTTGGAGTATGAGGTCCTCATCCCTTACCTCCTCGACAACCACACAATGCTCTTCAGCCATGTGCCACAGGATGCACAGCAGCTGGATGCCCTGTGGGAGGAACTCTGCAGGAGGGTAAATGATGTTGCCCGTCACAAACGCACCTATCAGCAGGGGCACCAACACTGCACTGACCTCATAAGATGGGCGAAACAGAGTGATAATGCAATCACCAGGGAACAAGGTGCAACAGGTGGGGGGCCACTCACACAGCCCCCACTCACACATACTGAGGAGCTACTAGCCAACCTGGGGACACCTGCAGACCTCTATCCACAAGCTTTAGCTGATATTGTGGAAGTCAGTGTATCTCAGCCACTGAGCCTGGAGTTGCCTGGTAAGTCACTACTACATTAAAACACAACTATATTTCACATAGTTACATGTGTTACTGTACAATATGTAATGTAACATCATATGCTAGGCATGTATGCACACATACCACATACTATAGTCTGCTACTCAATGTATGCACAGATGTGCATACTCCATAGTATAGTGTATTGTACTGGCTTATGTGCTAACATGGACATTGAACCCTGTAGCTATCACACAGGTGTGGATAATGATTTTACTGCTGTGACAGTCCTGTTTAGGTACCTCTGGCATTCTGCAGTGACAGCAGCCTGTGTGAGGTGAGATTGTTATTTTTTCCAGGCTTGATAATGCACGGAACATATTAATTGCATGTTATCTGCCAAAACACACATACACATGATGTATGGTGGTCCTGTTAATGGACACTGGTCAAACCTGCAATGCATCACAATGTTTACCTATATGAAACAATTGAGGACTATATGAAACACGTACACTAATCCTTCCAAACTGTCATTGCCAGATGTGTGGACAACAGTGAATACAATGGTGGAGGTGTGTTTCACTGTAGGGACAGGTACTACATATCAGCATTACACATGTTGGGAGTACGAACAGTACTGTACAGAGAGCATATGTGTGCACACACTCTAAATGTGTTTGAGCTGGAGTATGACCGGCCGACAAGATACACCCTTGTGGAGTATACCCTTGCTATGAATGTCACACAATGTCATGTGCTATCTGACATGTCCATGACATGTCCATGACATGTAGTGGGCTGACTGCAACACTGCTCAACTATCCTGCAAAACATGTCTCACATCCCATACATACCACCCTTTGTCTGCATAACCATGTCCTCAGTGGAACATATGGCATCTATGGGTGTATGTCATATGGGATAACACTGACATGTGAAATAAGATGGCCATCACAACCATTGAACAGAACATATGTACACATGACCATGGAGGATGGCCAGAGACATGAAGCAACACACACAGTAGAAGTGATGTACATGTGTGTACACCCTGTTGTACATTGGCACGACACAATACAACTATGGCCTTTGTGTAATGATGATATTGCAGATGTGAAACACTAAACATCATACAGGCCTGTGCACAGCTTATGTAGGCATAACATGAAACCACCACATGGCATGTCCTGAACATCTTGAGTGTGTCATGACATGGAAGCATTCACCTATGCAGTATTCAAATACATACATGTGTTGCACAACATACCCATACAACCACATCAAGCCACAGATACAGTACATTCACCTTGCTGGTGTCAGACATCACTGTCATGCCTGCTCCTCTTGTGTGTGAGGTGCACAGATGGCATGTGGGACATAGAGTACTGCTAAGCTAGCCATGTGTGGGCATCATTGCTAGGCATCAGTAATATGGTTGCAGATATGCAGGGGTGCCATCTGTATACCATTCTGTGACCTGTGTCACATATTCCACATTAAGGTTTAGTGTGTATACATCTCAGTGACATGGGTCACATTCCATATTAGATATGTATTGTATGTGAACATAGTCATGGCTATGAACTGTGTCAGTAGCTCACACTGTATAGCAATTGTGAAGCCACATGATGCCCTGCAATGGCTATGCACATCAGCTCAATGTGCAGTATGTACCTGCATATTTGTAGGGTGGACAGACAACATTGCATCAGCTGAAGGCCCATGTTAGTATAGCAATGTTAGCATTGGGACACCATTACCGTACTGTAGATTGGAAAGGACACCATAGTGTTACACATGTATGCATGTCATTCAACACATCAGCAGAAGACATGTCATACTACATGTGATTGGCAAGGTCATACGCCACACAACAAGCCGGTGTACTCTAAACCTGTGCTGGTCTGTGGCACCATTGCAAAGTAGGGACAGCCATGTCAAATATGTGTGTACAGCCACATGCACAATGTCTAGATTCAGCTCAGGTGTAGGTGGAATAATGTTGAACAGACATGCACTGCTTTGGAAGAGGTATGCAAGCTAGGGCTCAGGCAAACATAGTATGCAGTCGACATACCCTACTGCTCATGTCCTCACACACAGGGGTGGTGGCCAACACAAAGCATCAGTGGCAGATGGTCAGCGATGGTCTGTTAACATGTGATGTATGTTGCACACACCATGACAGTGCGGTTCAACTGTGCAAAGTGCATGCACTGTGTTGCAGGTATGGGGCATAGGCTACTAACACAAATGGTGCAATACAGGTATGAATGCTAACCACCACTATAATTGTGTAAGGTGCATGCCATCTGCTATAACACATACATGCTGTTGTGTGCAACTCAGGGATGTATGATAACTACCACTATAATTGTCTAAGCTGAAACTATATTTGTCTAAGCTGAATGGCACCTGCCATATCACCTGCATGTAGCATGTGTGTCTGTGTGTCTGTCTGGTATAACTTGTAATGTACAGTTCTTGTCTTCCCCTCACAGGTGTTGATGTAGGCGCATTGCCCTCCTGCCGTCCACCTGATGTTAGTGTCCCCCAGACTCTAGCAGTGATGATGATAGTATGATTGAGGCACAGGCATGGTTGTCAGGGGCTGAATCTGTGCCATTGGTTGCCATTCCACCTGTCTCCCCCTCATCCTCACAAACAGTTTCCCTGCCTGCACATACCCCATCACCACTGGCCATAGAGGAATGACAGTTGGCAGTTGGTAGCATGGAACAGGGAAGTGTGGAGACATTGGAAAGTGTGCCTGCATGCCATGATCCCAGTCAACAGACTGGTGATATCCGACACAGGCATGAGCCCAGCGCTGCTTGGAGGAGGACCTCTGGCCAACATACCCCTGCTTGACAAAGCACATCAGCTGGAGTCACCAGATGCATGTTTCAGGCTGTAATAGAGGCACAGGCACATGCTGAATGGCACAACAGAAAAGGTTTGAGGCTTCAGAGGGCTGCTGTCCATTCATTAACTGACAACATCCAGACACTTGCAAATGCTCACCATCATCTTGCAGATGTTTTAGATAGATGATTGGGTGACATGGTGGGAGTTCTTGACCGTGGCATGTCAATCTTCGAGTGTGGAATGTCTGCGCTGGAACATCTGGTGGGAGTGAGGCGTCGGACACGTGGACGTAGTCAGCTACATCACCTGTTGAAGGTCTACATGAACATGCTACTGCACATGCCCACTCCCATAGTGGCGGTAGCAGCAGCAGTGCAGCTGGTGCTGTGCAGTCCACAGCAGGACACAGCAGGCCACATGCATGTGGTCATGGACGGTCCCAACAGGGCCACGATTCCAGTGAACATGTGTCATCAGACAGTACCCAATCTGGATCTCTGCCTGGTAGTGCCCATGCAACCCCTGGCAGGCACAGGTCACGTGGCCATGGCCGGATACCATGAACTGTGACACCTGCCTTGTACAGTCTGCAGCTGTCAATAATACCCCTGTGTAGGCCAGCCACATGCCAGACCTGTGTGCATGCATACACACACTGGAAACAAATGTAGGGCACCTCAACACACACACGCATAACATCCACACACCCCCAATGATATCACAGGCCCTAACACACACACACACACACACACACACACACACACACACACACACACACACACACACATGATGTCATCCAATGGCGCAGCCTAGGCCTCTGGCAAACATTATCACCCTGGTCATATGATGATGCCTGTGCCGCATCCCTGTCTTCCACACCATCGGTCCAGGGACATGTTCATATGGTCTGATACACAGGGTGAACATACTAGGTAGACAATTATAGATTAATATTGTTGAGTAGTATTGACAGACAGCAGACATACCATGTATCACAGTTTTAGAATGCATTTTGTACATTTGACAGTATGTATCCTGTGTAACAACACTAACAGCATGTTGATCTTAACGTTCTGCCTTTCTCTTTCAGGTGTAGTTGCATGTGCCGGGGGATGTCAGTGTTTGTGGTTAGTGTCCCATATGTACATGTTGATTACCCACAGGTCAGTATGACAATACCTGCATGCACTTTGTAGCTTCCACATCACAGTTATATTCTCCCATGTTTCAATTATGTTTACTGTTCTAATGATCCAAGAGCATGATAGCTGTGTAGTAAGCTTCTGCATTCAGAGCCATCACATCTATAAAGGGTGACATCGCAGGTATAGTTAACTGGAGTGCGGAGGAGTTAAAATAGTGGTATGCTGGATGACAAGGGTAAAGGCCAGTGGAAATAGTGGCTTCTCAGTGGGAAGCAGTAATATCCACTGCCATGACAGCATGCAAACACAGACACACCCACACACTCAGGGATGCACAGACACAGCAACACACACTCTGACACACACACGCAGTTGCCAGTGTACGGATGAGAACCCCTGCCTATGTGCAT
The DNA here is from genome assembly GCF_019279795.1 of Protopterus annectens. Classification (NCBI taxonomy): domain Eukaryota; kingdom Metazoa; phylum Chordata; order Ceratodontiformes; family Protopteridae; genus Protopterus; species Protopterus annectens. The sequence continues at coordinate 1,670,158,916 of NC_056743.1, read as the reverse complement.
GTCATCATTATAGTTCTACGCAATTACAAGATGCGCCACAGAGATTACACTTGTGCAGGTAGTTGGAATGGCCTAAGATTGTGGACATTGTCAGGGATACTACAGTGTAGTGAGTGTATGTTGGGAGGGGGGTCCATCAGTAGGCTATTTAACAACAGGTCATACCCCAGGGTGTACATGTTAACAGGCGGTTAGAATGCCCGTCTACGATTGATGATATCAACAGGGATGCTAAGATTGCATTGAGTGGATGGGGGAGGGGCATTAACATTTCACTATGGTAAAATACAGCCTCACTCCAGGGACCGGACAGCCATACACACACACACACACACACACACACACACACACACACACACACACACACACACACACACACACTGTGGCATTCACAAAGATATACACCTATGTCACACACATACAGACACTTTACTTGTGTGAGGTTTAACCACCTGCCTATGCCTTTCTTTCTACACTTCACTCTGTACTGGTATCAACAACAGTGATCAGGAGAGTAATAACATGTGGGATGTATTCCCAACCATATGTGACATATATGGACACACACACCCACACATGCCAGTACTGTGAATCAAACACTTGAATATCTCATGATAGGTACTACAGAAGTACAGCACTATCGCATCCAGTACAAAGCTTACTGACTCTTTCCTTTGTGAACTGTGCTGATATATGCACAATATATGCACAGGGGAGGTATTGCTGTTACAGGTGTCATGAGGTTTGCCTTCAGTGTCACCCTTACAGCATTCTACATTGTCTGTCTTCCACTTCAATTAACAAAACCTGACCTTAGCAGTTACACAGATTATTGTAGGACTGGTTGTAACACACCAGTGAGCTGTCCTCAGTAATCATTCATCTGCAAAGAAGCCCCACCACTTAGTTGTCATGTCCAAACATCTGTCCATACCTCATGTACGGCTTACTGTACTTAGAGCATATCACCATATACAGTTGGCAATGTTGAGGCTGTATTGCAACAGCATGATGTACTAAGACAACAGTCACCTTCAGACATCAGACACTGCACACACATGGAATCTATACAAACATCAATACATGCACACATATGCGGTTTGCATCAGTAAGTGCACTAGCAGGTCAAGAGGATACATTCCACACCTCCCCCATACCATGTGTGAAACATAGCCAAGCATTACACCATAATGGATGTTGTATTCATGTACTGGTAGGACACCACCACCTTCACTGAGTAGCCAAGTGTACATGTATGACAACAGCATATATCAGTGAGACACACACAGCATTATTCAATGTCATGCTCCTACAAACTGTTAATTGACAGTGCCATGGTGAAGCCAGGGCACTATAATGGTCAACAGTGAGCACATCATATTTGCCACACACACCTCATGTTTACTGGAAGAGTGCCAGCAATGTGCTATGTTAGACCTTGGTAGTACATCCATTCAAGCATGCGCAAGGTCTGTGGCTTGTAAACATCTAACCCCGGCATGTACTGGCTATTGTGGTACTAAGGCTAATGTCCTGACAGCACACAGCATGCATGGCTTGCAATTGTTGACATGGGGTATGTGTAGGAGCTGTGGCCACACATGGCTGTACATGTCATGAACATATCACCTGTGGCTACTCAGGAACATATACTGAATGAGACCACACCAAATGCCAGAATATCACCAATAAGTGACTGTAATACTCCAAATGTCAAGAAAAAAATTTTATTACATCCAAAAATAAATACGTTAAGTGCTTTCACCCAGCAAAGTTGGGCTTCATCAGAACATATTACTAATGAAATACTGAGACTTAAATACAAAACTTGGCGCCAAAAATGTCATCCTTAAAGTCATATGCACATAAATATAAACTCAGCAGATATGCATTATTTATAACAATGTTATAAATATTATGTGTAAACAACTAACTATTCATATATATATATATATATATGCTATGTAACCAATATAAACAATATAAACTACATATTCATTCTACACACCGAACTGCTTAAATAACTTACTAGAATAATGTTAATTTAAATATAAGCAACCTGAACTCATTAATATATTAAGATATATACATATGATTAAAAATTCATAATAAAAATTTATATTAAGCAATTCATATTAAAAAATAATAAGAATAAAAAATGATGAGCTTGGACTGCTGCAATATATACAAATAAGTCCCATGAAGTAGTATAAGTATATACTTACAATCCTACTAAATGAACTATGAGAACTGAAATATTAAATATACCTTTAAAAATGTATGTAATTTGGTCTTGCATAAATATCACCTATAGTATCTAACTTATGTTGTCCCATGGACTGATCTAGTTTATGTATGAGTGTAAACTGAATTTTATGCCCGTCACTTGGTATCTTTGTTTTAAATCCAAAATGGGTTTACTTGAAATATGATCATTTAGAACAGGTGGTGTTGAAGCATCCGTTAAAAGTTGCCACCACACTTCCTTATACCCAAGAAGGGCTTTAAAATCCCCCCCCCAGGATCCATCACAATAACATCTAAGATGGCAAACTTAAAATCATGAGTTCCACCTTGTTTCTCTATGTGCCTATACAAGGTGTTGTTGGTGTCCTTCCTTCTAATAATGTATATATGGTTGTAAATACACTTTCTAAAACATCTCTCCATTTTTCCAATATAGAATCCAGTGCATTGTGCGCACTTGGCCATGTATATTACCATTTTGGAATTGCAATTACCCTGTTTGAACCTAACAGTAATGTCTACCCCATTCTTTAGTGTTACGGCTTCCTCTTCAAATATATGTGAGCACTGATTACAGCACCCACATTTTTTAGTATGCCTACTATATTTGGTAACACCCATAGCCATTACTATATTTTTGTGATGTTCCAAATAACTCTTTATGTTTCGAATCATCTTGTATACAAAGGTTGGTTTTACCCTAATTGTATCCAACAATGCCGGGTCTGCCAACATTAAATTCCAATATTTAGTCAGTATACTTTTTATTTCCCCAACTTGTGGACAATACTTGAGAATACATGAACGCTGATGGTTATCAATTGTATTATCTACCCTTCATCCATTAATATGGCCAAAATTCTCAATAAGATGTGACCCTAATAAGGGTAGGTACTTTGACCCCCATTCCTGTATTACATACTGTCTCACATTATTCATCATATCTACCTTATATCCCCTCTCCTTAAACAAACCTATTCCATTTCTTCTGTCATATCATTGTATTGCGATGTAATTTGAGCTGCACGAATACATTGCCCTTTAAATATATTGTATTTTAAATTTTCGGGGTGGTATCTGGAGTATTAAAGGTAATCATTAGAGAAGGTGCTTTTATGGTAAATGCAGGATTTAAATCCCTTATCTTGACTAGATATAAAAGTGTCCAAGTACGCAATCCCTTCCTTACTGGTGAAGCATGTGAATTTAAGATATTCACTACTTGTGTTTAAAAAATTAATGAAACCTTCCAAATTATCAGTGCTACCATCCCAAAGGATATATATGTCATCCAGAAATCTAGAATAGTGCTTGACATACTTGTAATATGTGCTAGGGAAAAGAACTGATTTTTTTTTTTTTGTTTGTTTTTTTTTGTTTGTTTTGTTACTCAGGAACATACAGAGCAGAGCTGGATTTCCCTGTGTCTGTCAATACAGGCCTTGTGTAGGTCCTATGATCCTGTTATTTGGGTATGTTTGTAGGCATTGCATTAGGTGGACATGTCTAAAGACATACATGCCACATGGGGTGTTGTATGATATGATAGGTGTCATGGGTGACCAGTAGAGAGGGAATATTACCTCTGTTAACATAGATATCAAACCTTATGTACTGTTAGCATGCTATCTGCCATGTGCATGTGTGTAATGACTGTAGCCACCTGTATGTAGAAAGGATAACGGAAGCTGTGGTAATGTCATTTATGTTGTATGAGTGTGAGATGTACATATCCAGGGCAGCTACAGTTAGGTCATATCCAACAATGAGGGTGTCGTTTACTGGTGTACAGCAACAGTCAACCGTGTTAATGCTGACAACATCTGAGGGACCCTGGTATGTGTACAACTGAGCTGGTTACAAACAGTGGTATTATTGCATTGCATAACACATTATGCAGCTGTGTCTGTACATGGGTACTTTGCACAGTTGATGTACACCTAGGTATAGTCCACCAATCGAGGGTTATCTGCTGGTTTATCATACTATGTCATACCACATGTGGATGTGTGTTGGTAGTCTGGGGACAAGGTGGTGGATGTATATGAGAATACAACCTAGAATGCAGCATTTGCCACTATCACATGTACCTGACTCATCTGTGATGTGTTATGTCAGAGTAGTGGCCTTTACATGTGAGTAGCCTTTATGAATATGTGTACACTACTACCTGGAATGGTCCATACCACTGTTATGGCCCACATGTCTGGATCTGAGTTATATGGTGGTAGTGCAATTGTGCACTACAGAGCCTTCAGCCAGGTGTTCCTCACTGCACAGATGTCAGTATTCCCCACTGTAGGTTCTACATTAAGCAAATGGATTACTAAAGCCACACATCTAGCACTGGTTAGCATAAACATCCAACGCAATTGTCTTGTAGGTGTCAGGGTGTTACTTTTGGGTGTAGGACATTTTCCTTGGAATGCAGCTATTATGGGTAAATGCGACCTAGGTGTTATCCACACACATGTAAAACATGGATGCATGTGCTCTGTAATGAAGGCTCATTATTCAGTCATGACAGCCCAGAATGACAGACACTGGATAATCTCACAATAACAGCTGGACATTGGCTCATTGTTTTGGTCTAGCAGTTGCAACTCGTACCACAACATCACTGCGAGTGGCATTAATGTGCATGGTAACAAATGCCTCATGTAAGGTGATGGGCAGCAGCAGAACTTGTGTATATGACAAATGTGAGATATACTTAGGGTAGCAGCCCTGCTAATAATGACAGCTACTAACACAGCTGGGAGAGGTCATCTTGACACCTGCACATCATTACCATTACACAAGGTGGCTCACACATTATGCTTGCACATGCCACTGTTCCACATATAATGCCACTGTCCACAACCTGCTATCAATATATGCCTTTCAGGGCAGCAAGATGTGTGACACATGCTGTAGGTAGCATCCGCCTGTGAGACCCAGGTGACCTATTGTCTGTCACATCCGCACTTAACATATATATATATATATATATATATATATATATATATATATACATGTATACATGTGTATCACACAGCACAGACACAGATATATCATTTAAGGACCACAGGACCACATACTGTTATCAGGTAGTAAATCAGTATGATGTGCATATATACTGACAGGTAAGATGTACCTATCTGTAAACCTGTGTGTTTACAATAGGAGTCCATTACAACATGTTCTGTACATGTAAGTGTATGAGCATGCACACTGTGGCCTTCAGTGGTTAGAATCGGAGTGCATCCCAAACAGCCCTGTGCTACTAAGTGTATGAGCATACCCACTGCCACCCTGTGTAATTTGAGTCACTGCATCCAACAAGCCCTTTGTTATTAAGTGTATGAGCATGCCCAGTATAATCTTGTGTAGTTGTAGTCATAGTGCATCCCAAACGGCCCTGTGCTACTAAGTGTATGAGCATGCCCACTGTCACCTTGTGTAATTGGGGTCAATGCATCCAATCAAGTCCTGTGATCCAATGTGTATGAGCATGACCACTGTAACCCTGTATAGTGATAGTAGTTGTCCATTCCACAGATGGCCATACTCCAGTTCAGGTTCCTGTTGTGCTACAACTATACCTCTCAGGCCTACCTGCAGAAGATGTGTCATGTTTGTGCATACAGGTTCTAATGGACACCTACTTTAAACACACAGGTTTACAGCTATGCACTTCATGACTGTCAGTCTCCCTGTTGTTGTCCTCAATCTTAGAAGGGCAGTCTGACTGCCTTGGAATGTGTAATGTCTGTGGCACATCTCGTAACTGTGCAGTACTGTAATAGTGATCTGTGGGTAGGCAGGAGTTCTGATTCCCCCACTGGCAACTGTGTGCATGTGTTTGTGTGTGTGACAGCAAATGCCTGAGTGTGTGTGTGTCAGCAAATGGCTGAGTGTGTTTGTGTGTGTGTGTGTCAACAAATGCCTGAGTGTGTGTGTATGTTAGCAAATGGTTGTGTGTGTGTATTTGTGTCTGCATCCTGTCATGAAAGTGGGTTTTGCTGCATTCCAAAGAGATACCACCTTTTGCACTGGCCTTTATCCTTGTCAACTGCTAAACCTCTCTCTTCCCCCCTCCCCACTGCAAGTAATTAGTCCTGTGATGTCACCCAGCTCAGAAGTGGAATCAGAGTAAATGTTCTGTGGCACATACCCCAACTGCATACCACTGTACTAGTTACCTTTACATAGGCAAGAAGTGTATGCACAATACTGGCAAGTGCGTGCATGTTTGTGTGTGTGACTACTCTGTAGCCAGGCATACCCATGTGTAATGTCTTTTAGCACACCATGGTAGCCATCTGTGGTGAACGGTGTCTACAAAGTATTACATAGTTAGGAATGGTAAAGAATACACAGTCAAGCACAACTACAGTTGGGTATGTTATTTTCCTGTGCCTCTGTCGAGCAGTGACACAGAAGTGGTCACTGGGGTGTAGGCCCATATCCATCATTCCCCCACCCTAACTCCACAATCCCTGGGGTAGATTACATTAGCCATCATTCCCCACCCCAAACACCACATACACAACAGCCATCCCTTCTCTAGTGAACTGCTTAAGATTTAAATGTTATAACAAAAGTGATGCCTCTGTTTTGTGTACACATCAGTTCCTCTGGAACCCTTCTGTGTCACAAAGGGTGTTCAGACATGTGTGTGTATATATATATATATATATATATATATATATATATATATATATATATAGATATATATATATATATATATATATATAGCTATGGCTGTGTCTGTGTATATGCATATATATATATATATATATATATATATATATATATATATATATATATATATGTGTGTGTGTGTGTGTGTGTGTGTACACATCCCGTAGGTGCATATATATATGTAGTTATGACAGTTGTACAGATGTAGACTTGTCTTTGTTGTTTCACAGAGTACAGTACATTCAAAGGTAATGTACATATGTACACAAAGTGACTGTCCCATTTGTTTTCAATACTGTGGAATACCTGTAGTAAGATGTGCATTATAGACTCCATGCACTATGTATACAACCCAGATGGCTTTGTGGTACGTCCAGTGACCTCAGTGTGCATGGTCCAGGGTTCAAGACCTGCAAGCCTTGTTGATACTGACAATTAGGACTGCATAAGACACTTTTAAGCAGGTGTAAATGTGTTTTTGTGAAAGTAAGCAGTGGGTCCACATAGGTAACAGACATGTACAACTCACAGTACACTTGAAATGCCCTTCTTTGGTAATCCTGCTGATATCACCCACCTATGAATACACCTTTGGGACTGCTGTAACCCAGTAATCTCCATGGCACGTGCTGTAACTGCGTAATGCTGTAGTGTGCTAAACTAGTTTGGTAGGTGTTGCAATCCCAGACATGTCAACTGTGTGTTTGTCTGCCTGCCTGTGAAAGAAATGATGCTTTTAGAGTATGCACACTCTTTACAATTCACATAACCACCTTTGGCAATCCTGCTGTTGTCACCCACCTAGTAATACACCTCTGGGACTGCTGTAACCCAGTATTCTTCACAGCGCATGCTGTAACTGTGTATTGCTGAAGTGTGATAAACTAGCTAGGTAGGGATTCTGTTCCAAGTGAGGCCAACTCTGTGTGTGTGTGTGTGTGTGTGTGTGTGTGTGTGTGTGTGTGTGTGTGTGTGTGTGTGTGTGTGTGTGTGTGTGTGTGTGTGTGTCTGTCTGTCTGAGAAAGAAACAATGCTTTTTAGAGAATGCACACTCTTTGCAATTCACATAACCACCTTTGGCAATCCTGCTGTTGTGACCCACCTGGTAATACACCTCTGGGATTGCTGTACCCACTATTCTCCATAGCGCATGCTGTAAGTTCATATTGCTGTAGTGTGATAAACTAATTAGATAGGGGTACTATTCCAAGAGAGGCCAAATGTGTGTGTGTGTGTGTGTGTGTGTGTGTGTGTGTGTGTGTGTGTGTGTGTGTGTGTGTGTGTGTGTGTGTGTGTGTGTGTGTGTGTGTGTGTGTGTTTGTGTGTGTGTGTCTGCCTGAGAACAGAATAATGCTTTTTAGAGTATGCACACTCTTTACAATTCACATAACCACCTTTGGCAATCCTGCTGTTGTCACCCACCTAGTAATACACCTCTGGGACTGCTGTAAGCTAGTCATCTCCTTCGCACTTGCTGTAACTGCATACTGCTGTAGTGTGATGCACTAGTTAGGTAGGGGTTCTATTCCAAGACATGGCAGGTGTCTGTGTGTGTGTGTCTCTGTGTGTGTGTGTGTTTGACAGTCAGAGTCTGTGTGGAGGTGGCTGTGAGTGTCTAACCACTGGACATGAAGGGGAGTGGATTTTGTAGTTTTTCTATATGGTGACTGTATTATATTTCACAATGTCCACCTCACGAGGAGTACACATGTTAGTCAGCCAAGGGACTGTGTTGGCAAGCCATACCTCTACATCTGGCAAAAGGCCTGGTGAACAAAGTATGCAACCCTACTATTACCCAGAATACGTTCTGAACCCATGTGTCATATACAAATACACTTGCCTAGAATACTAGAATATCCCACTATGTTGCTAGTACACTGTACATTGATGACAGATAGTAGGCATGGTGTGATTGCAGTGGGCTGCAGAGGGTATGACACCCTGTACAGCAGTACAATAGGCACATAATTGCGGACAATGTGCCTGCACTATGCTCCCCACTGGATGCCTGCAACATATGTGGTGCCATCAAATGTGATCCACAGAGGCCATACAATCCCTTACACATGTGCCCTGTATGGATCAATGCCACTGACACCAGGGAACACCTGTATCATGCTATCAATGCAGGTGCAGGGTAAAGCTGCTGTCTATAAGCAGGTCCTGCCACACCAGGCCAGTATTGGCATATCTGAGGATAACAGTCTGTGTACACATGTGCCAGCCAAACCAGGTATACTTGTACATGTCACTGTACATTATTGTGGGACGTGCACATCCCAGGCAATGTCCATGTCAAGGACTATCAAACACAGACATGGCATGCATTGCAAAGCTATGGCCATACACAATGATAACGAGGATGTCAGGACAGTTCATACAGTACCCATCTGTGTGGGACATTGCAGACACTACACCCCTGTACCACACTGCACACCATTGTCGGGTGGCATGATGCGAAGGATTGCCCCTCACTCAGCTTTGTAAAGCCATCATGCACAGCCAAACACTACACACCCATGAAGCAATGCATACATGCATGTCAATACTGGCACCTTGTGTCTGCATGTAGGGTATGATGCTCCCAACCACAGTCACTCCCAGTATAACTCCCACTGGCATACCGACAAATGTCAAACATGTTCACATGCCCTAGCCCATAGAACCTCTGGATATCCCCTGTTGTGCATGCAGTACCCGTACATTACTGCAGTGTGGCAAACTAAGTAGTTAGGAAGTGTATTTGTGGGCCTGGCAAAGTGTGTCAATGTGAGTCCATTAGAGAGTGTGATTGTGTTAACAATGACATCCATTCATGTGGACAGCCATGTATGCTACACCTAATGTATATCTACTATATCTCTGTTGCAGATGTCGCTCACCAGCACACATATATGTTCTTACAGCACATCAACATGTCAGCTTTGTGGCACTTGGAGTAACTGCATGCACTTGTAATAGTAATGGCTAGTCAGTCAGGGGTTTGAACACCTGTACTGGTAGGTGTGTGGCAGACAATGCTTACGTTTTAGTCTCCAAGCCCTTCTCTTATGTACTTTGCCTCTGTCTGTCCCTTCCACAGACTCTCTGGTAGATTTGGAGTTGTACACCTGCTCAGCAGCAGCTTGTGTTTTGTAAGTGATGGTCATGATCAGGTGATGGCCTCTGCACCTATTGCAGTCCTCCTCTAGCTGACTGCATGTGGAACAGCTGTGATGATGTTCCCATAGTCAATCTCATGGAAACACAGTACAATATCTTGGAACATCATGTTGGTGTTTGCCCATGACAGTCGCTGTGAGTGGTACCTGGATCTGGTGTTTGGAAAATGGCATCACAGATGATATCTGGATGTTCCTCAAACAACATACACAGTGGGAAATAGCCTAAAGACAGGAGGGTGATGTGCTAGACATGCCTACAGCATGTAAGTGTAGCTATGCTTCATTGAGACTACTGCCCGTTTAACAAGTTGTGTGTGGTAATAGCTATTCTGCATGTTTTAAAACTGACAAGGCAGTGCTCTGTTTGTGAGGGACCCCCATCTGTAGGGCCATCTGTGGACTGGTCAGTGTGTGGAACCATTTGTTTCCTGTGTTACTCACTGAACACACATCTATGAATTGCAGAAGCATAGTGTGAGGATTGCAGTCAGTACATGGTGATAGTGATGAGTTACTGCCATCTCATCCCTGATTGGACATATGTCACATGAAACAGTGGTATGACAGACACTGTCTGCAGTTCTCATTGACATGCCAATAATGGGCCACTGTTCATAGCTGCAGTCACAAGTCTTCTACACTTTGTACAGATGTCATGCAGTATATACGCATGTGTCGTGCTCCCTCTGCAAATGTATACCATCTGTTGTGTTGAGTTGATGGTCATATCTATACATGCTGTTATAAGTAATCCTGAATGCTGTTGACTATTGCTAAGCCATATCTGTGTTTAAACTGCGACACCATATGCTGTATGGGTTTGGAGGTCATGGCAGAACCTCCTGTCCCACTTCAGCTGGCCATGGTACCGGGCACCAGAACATCTGGGGCCCAGCCTTGGACCTCCACCTCTGTTGGCTCTGCACTACCTTCTGGTGGAACCGCCACTGAGGATGGGGCTTGTCACCTCCTGGGAGCAGGTCCAGACAGGAACATGTCCACTGTCGTACAGTCCCAGACATAGTGTGTAGAGGGCTCAATAAGGGGTTTCGAGGCCAGATATGCCAGCTCGAGGCCAGAGTGTCACATTTACAGGGTGAGCCTGCCCCTCCTAGACAGCCCCCAGCACAGACACCTTTGCGGCTGTTTTGATGCAGTGGTGGCTGTCCATGGCTGGGGACCTCCATCCCACTGTTTCCATCTGGGGGCTCATGGGCTTGTGACTGCCTAACACCCCTCCCATCCGAGGTGTATCCCCCCACATGTGTCATATACCGACCCTGTATGATGTCTTGTCTGTCATCCTACCCAACCTATCCCCCACGAGCATACCTACTCTCCTTCCTCCACATCCCACTCTCACCCTACAGAAACAAAAGGCCAATTGGTTCCTAGAACAACATTTTCCCCATACATAGCTGTCCATTTCACACACATGTCCATTGGACACATGCAACCCTTTTAATATGCATCACAACATACTCCAGTTGTCCTCACCCCTGTCTCTCAGGCACACGATCCTGGTATGCACATGACTCCTAAAGGTTCCAGGTACACGTGATGCAGACGACCCCATTGTACACACTCACTACCGGTCCCTCTATGGTTACCCCATTTATCTTTATCATGATGATGATGTCGCACACAGCACCTTGCAAGAGTACTGTTCTCACATAATGATTAGACAAGAACTGTTGTGTTAATGTAAATAAAATGCACAGAGTGATGTATTTGGCCAATGTACAAATGCCTGCGTATATTAGTGACACATGTCTGTCTGAGGGAGTCTTGATATTACATAGGACAACACCACTACATAATACAGGTGTTGCTGGTGTTTCCCTTTTCATTCCTTTGTAATGCTTTGTTGTCACATGAGATGTTCTTGATATATCTATATATATGTATGTATCTATATCTGGACATAAACACTCACACATACATTTACATGATGGAATACATTTCCTATACTGTTGAATGACTGCACTGGATGATATATTTGTGATAAGATCCAATGTCTGCATATCTGTCATGGCTTAGTGGTAAATCACAATAGCTATGAGTGCAGGGTTCTGGTTTCGAGCCTTGCAGAGGCCGTTTATTTTGTTGCTGGGCAGAACAAGGCCATTGGATATGGAGTGATTAAGGCACATTAAAGCAGTTGTGAGCAGGTGTGCATGGGTTTGTGTGGAGCAAAGCAATGCTAACTTCTGGTTACAGTTTCTTAAACTCAGCCTCTACATTGCTTTACCAGTGTAATACTCGCATACTGGAGGCCAAACAGGCTTACATCCACTTGCTCCCGCACTTGCAAATGCACTGCATTTGGTGTTTGCATCTGACACTCACACCCCTGGGTGGGAGTGAGGACTACGATATTACCTTGTGATGCCTAATACATCGGATTACATGCCTACAGTATCGGGAATGGCTGCCCATTAGGCAAAAGCATGCCATTCGACTGTACGGAATCTGTGGCCTGTCCAGAGTTTGATTCATATTATTGATGTGTTCTTCTTGCAATCTGCACCTGTCTGGCTAATACATGGGAAGTGACACTCTTCAATACAAACAAGTAATTGGGTTTTGGAACCTACATCCTTCAGCCGAGTCATGCTACTGCTTACCTAATATTCTATCTTCTTTCTAAGGTTGTCAGTGGAATATGTGCTTTCTGTCCTTATCAGACCTCTCATTCAATTGGGGAAAAATATCATCTGAATCAAGGACACGTCATAACAATATCAGGAACACATTTAAATTATTGGTGTTATTAACCTGACACATTGACATACTCAGAGCATATGAATTCATACACATTTTCTGAGGTAAATGATGTTTATAACTCTTAATTGTTGTCATTATTTATTACATGTAATTCCCCACCTCTCCCCCAAAAGTCACTAGTTTTAGGAGGGATTAAGTGGGACAGAGTTAGAAATTGAGTCGAAATCAGGCATGTCCCTGGAAATCAGGACAGTTCAGAGGTATGGCCGCTATTTGTTCCCCCAGTGGTTTATGACCTGTCCAGTGGATTTGCTCTTAGGGTTTGTGAGGTATGGGCATCACCTATGCCCATTTTGGAATATTACTTACATCCCCGGGGTGGTCCTAATATGACTGCACCAGCCAACACCTGCATGCCTAGGCCCATAATTGCAAACCCATACTTCCCCCACCTGCCACTCCTCTACAGCACTCATCCTTACTGTGGGTGCAGGTGGGGTATAAACACACCACTACACACTGCCCACTCTCCCCGTGTCGGGACTCATGTATGTTGTGTCGTCCTATGGGTTATAAGAGTTGCACAACCTACTGGTCCATGTACATCTACAGCCTGGTTTGATGAATCATTACAGGGATTGCCTCCAATGATCATTAATTTTTGGTGTTCCACAAGGGACATCGATGTCTATGTTTCAAGATTATACCTGGCAGGTCTCTCCCACTGGTAGTATCCTGCTGGGGGTCTGGAAAGCAGTGGTGTGTTTACTTATGTTGTGTGCCTGTATGTCTCACTGACCTAGCTGGGGGGGTGGGGGGGTTGATGCTATGCGTTACACATTTGTTTATTGGACCCCTCACCCCCATATGCACTGCCTGTGAACATATGTAACGCATGACTGCTGTACCATATCCTAGCTATATCATCATTCTCTTTCGGCTTTTCCCATTAGGGGTCGCCACAGCAGATCATCTCTTTCCATTTCTTCCTATCCTCTGCATCTTGCTCTGTCACACCAACCGCCTGCATGTCCTCTCTCACCACGTCCATAAACCTCATCTTAGGCCTTCCTCTATTCCTCTTACCTGGCAGCTCCATCCTTAGCATCTTTTTCCCAATATACCCATCATCCCTCCTCAGCACATGCCCAAACCAGCGCAATCTCGTCTCTCTTGCTTTGTCTCCAAACTGTCCAACATGAGCTGACCCTCTAATATACTGATTCCTAATCCTATCCATCCTAGTCACACCGATTGCAAATCTTAACATCTTTAACTCTGCCACATCCAGCTCTGACTCCTGCCTTTTTGTCAATGCCACTGTCTCCAACCCATATAACATAGCTGGTCTCACTACCCTCTTGTAGACCTTCCCTTTCACTCTTACTGGTACCCGTCTGTCACAAATCACTCCTGACACTCTTCTCCACCCATTCCACCCTGCCTGTACTCTCTTCTTCACCTCTCTTCCACATTCACCATTACTCTGAACTGTTGATCCCAAGTACTTAAACTCGTCCACCTTTACCAACTCTACTCCCTGCATCCTCACCATTCCTCTACCCTCCCTCTCATTTACACACATATATTCTGTCTTAGCCCTGCTGACCCTCATTCCTCTGCTCCCTAGAGCATATCTCCACCTCTCCAGAGTCTCCTCAACCTGATTCCTACTCTCACTTCAGATCACAATGTCATCTCCAAACATCATAGTCCACGGGGCCTCCTGTCTGATCTCATCTGTCAACCTGTCCATCACCACTGCAAATAAGAAAGGACTCAGAGCTGATCCTTGATGTAATCCCACCTCCACCTTAAACGGATCTGTCACTCCCACTGTAGTCCTCACCACTGTCACACTACCCTCGTACATATCCTGTACCACTCTTACGTACTTCTCTGCCACTCCCGACTTCCTCATACAATACCACAACTCTTCTCTAGGCACCCTGTCATATGCTTTCTCCAAGTCTACAAAGACACAATGCAACTCCTTCTGACCTTCTCTGTATTTCTCCAACAACACTCTCAGAGCAAACATTGCATCTGTAGTGCTCTTTCCTGGCATGAAACCATACTGCTGATCACTAATCATCACCTCCCTTCTTAACCTTACTTCCACTACTCTTTCCCATAACTTCAAGCTGTGACTAAACAGTTTTATCCCTCTGTAGTTACTGCAGCTCTGCACATCACCCTTATTCTTAAAGATAGGTACCAAAACACTTTTTCTCCACTCCTCAGGCAACCTCTGACTTTCCAAAATTTCATTAAACAATCTAGTTAGAAATTCCATATCCTAGCTATATACATGTGTATATTTACAGTTATATACATTTATATATATATATATATATATATATATATATATATATATATATATATATATATATACATTACTATATAAAGATATATCTGTATATATGTATGCATACATGTATATATTTATATATTGCTGTCTATATATATATATATATATATATATATATATATATATGTATCTAACAACAAATGGGTCTATGGGTGTCTGCATATGTATATATTTATATGTGGGTATATATATATATATATATATATATATATATATATATATATATATATATATGTATTCTGTCTCTGTATGTATACATTTGTACTATGGAGAGGGAGAGGCTTATCTCTATGTCGCTATGGGTAGATATACACACACACATACCTCTACATATATACATCTACATCTGATTATTCCGTTCCTTGCCATATAAATTACACTTTGCTGCAGTGGGACTCGTAGTGGGTGGGCTGCTTGTTGGGCGATGCCTCTGGCCAATGAACACATTTGCTTACATCCCTGGGGCTGTCGATGTAGGCCCACATCAGCCAACACCTGCACATCTAGACCCATTAGTAGCTACCCATAGTTCCCCCACTCGCACCTCCTCTACATCACCCTTCTTTACTCTGTGTCCTGGTCGGTTCTGAACACACCACGACACGCTGTCCACTCTCCACTTCACGGGACCTGTGTCATACAATTGTGTCGAACCATGGGTCATCAGGCTTTCCCATTCTTTTATTCCAGGTATGTATACACCCAAGTAAGAATGGTTGGTGTATCACCTTCTTTTGGTTTTTGCAATTTGTGGGGTATCCCACCAGGGACACACCTGTCTGTGTTCCAAGATTAGATTTCATGGGTGCACTGTGTACCCCCCTGGTTGTATCCTGCCTGTGGTCTGGGGAGCAGTGAACTATTTACATTGTTTGCGGGTTTGTGTGTATGCTTCCCATGTCCGGCTGGGGAGGGGGATGGAAGGTCATGCTACATGTTTCATGTTTCTTGCTTGGGCCCCTCACTTCCATTGGCATAGCCTGTAAACATATGTCATTCTTGCGTGCTGTTTTCTATCATAGCTGTATATCTGTGTATATCTACGCGCACACACACACACACACACACACAAATATATATATATATATATATATATATATATATATATATCTACCTATATGTCCATATATATACAGATATATATATATATATATATCTATGTATATATATATGTATTTACATATATATATATATATATATATATATATATATATATATATATATATACACATATATGTATATATATATATATATATGTGTGTGTGTGTGTGTGTCTGTAAAGCAATGCATGCCCCGCACAAATGCACCTACACATGCTTACTGGTGTTTATATATGCTTAAACCTGCTTACTAGTGCCTTATTCATTATGACACTGACACTTCGCTCCAGTTAACTTTTAATTGTTATTTTGCAGGTTATACAACAGACAGATGTCGCAATAAGTTCATGTACAGATTACCGATGGTAAATGGTATGTGATGCAGTGGGATTCAGTACGGAAATGTCTGTTTGTTAGGCGGTTGCTCTAACCAATACACTATTGCTGTGCTGCTTCATTTGCATATATACCCATATACCCATGACTCCTGGTTCCCCAAACACACCCCATTGCCTCCCTAACACTGCAGTCATCCATTCTCCAGTTGGATTCGCAGTGTATCCACACCACTACTCATTGGCCACTCCCTACTCTTATAGACCCATCCCATCGGTTGACTCACTCCACGTATCCTCAGAACTCCCAAACTTTTAATCCACAAACATTGGTGACATGACCAACCAAAAGGATGCTATCTGCACTTTTTGGGTTGTCCCACATGCATGTGTTTATGTCAAGATTAGACTCTATGGTTCATTACATTCTTACTCCCGTTAACATGACCCTACAATAAATGTATAAGTATGGTTATGTGGTAACACACACATTACACATGAGAGCCTAATTATGTACGTGTTTGGCGTATTTCTTTTACAGATAGACCGGTTTAGTAATTGGCGTTGCCATAGCAGGCAGATCACAGGAATGATTCCATGTGTGGGAAAGTCTTCACATTTGGTTTGTTTCAGCACAGCACTGACTTAAGACATTGTACACACTTCTGCATTTTAGCAGTTTCATCCCTTCCCTCTAATGCACAACCTATTATTCTATCTACTGTCGAGGCTTGTAAGGGCACATTCATGTTACTTATGTCTGCAAATGGAATGAATGTGTTACAGAGAATGTTCAAGTCACAAAGAAAAACTGTTGCAAA
The DNA here is from genome assembly GCF_019279795.1 of Protopterus annectens. NCBI lineage: Eukaryota > Metazoa > Chordata > Ceratodontiformes > Protopteridae > Protopterus > Protopterus annectens. The sequence continues at coordinate 1,670,141,462 of NC_056743.1, read as the reverse complement.
AAGCAGAAAGGAATCAAAGAACCCATTTGTACTTCCGTACCTTGTTTAAAAATGTACCTTCGTACCAGATAGTAAAGAGCCAATAATCCACTGGGTAAAAACAAAGTTTTATTCACATCGAATAAAAAGCTGGTAAGCGCTTTTGTCCTGAACAACAGAACTTCGTCAGACAAATAACACCAATTACAATACATCTTATACACCATAGTTAATTAATAAAAATGATTCAGGTTACGCTCCCTTAAAGGAATATTCATATTAGTGTAGAAATAATTATAAAACTGTAATGCAGGAAGTATCAACATCCAACCTAATAGCAGCCACCAAAGGCATGTATATCCAATGCCCTCATGTATATATGTACAATTTAAAAACCTAGGGTAATAAAATATTCTTATAAATTAAAATAATAAATATGACTAAATACTCTGAAAATATAAAAAACATGCATGTGCAAGTCTATAATTATTAGATAAAATACAGTCGTATATACAGGTACAAAATGTTAGCAACTATATGACAATACTTCATTTAAAGTTTATTGATGCATGTAATACAGGGTATTATCTCATTAGAACCCTAATTCTTAAGAGGGAGCTAATGGCAATACTTTCATTCAAACCAGGCCAATTAGTGGCATCTAAAAAAAGTTGCCAATACAGTTCCCTCCTCTCCAGAAGTAATGACCAGGCACCCCCTCTAATATCAGTGCATATACAATCTAATACAAAAAACTTAAAGGAGTACCCCTCATTCTCTGTCACATGTTTGCTTAGGGCATTCGTATCCTTTCTTTTACGGATTTCATATAGGTGTTCATAAATACGATTTTTTTTAGTTTTCTATCTGTTTTTCCTATATAATAACAGCAGCATGAATTCCAGGTTACACAAAACACTACTCTTTCTGAATTACAATTAAATTTATCTTTAATCCTAAAATTCCTCTTATTAATTTGGAACACATCTTCTTCCTTTATATATTTGCAAAAATGGCACATGCCACATTTACTCATATACCCACTCCTTTTCATTGCTCCACTATTAAACCTTTCAAATGAGTTTTTTAGACTCCTTCCCCTCCTAAATACTATTATTGGGCTTGCATCTATGAATTATCTCAAGTTCTTCTCCTGTTTCAAAATAATCCAATTCTTCACTAGAACATTCTTTATATCCATACTATCAATAGTAAAATTAGATATGAAGGACATACTATAATTCGTTTCATTTCTGTCTTCTATCACAATGGATCCATCTATTGCTGTTTGATCCTGTATATGCTCATCAGTTAATAGGGGTGAATAAAAATTCCTTTCTCTCTTGTTCACTACTTCATTAATGATATCATTAACCAACTTCATTGGATAACCTCTTCTTAGAAACATATTTTTCAAACAATCACATTCATTAATGAAGTCATCCATATTTGATACAATACGAGCTCCTCAAACTAATTGCCCCTTAACTATGGCTTTCTTCTGTTTATATGGATGGATACTACTATAATGTAGTAATGAGTTTGAATATATAATTTTTCTGTAAATCTTAGATAAAAATTGTCATATTTTCATAATCTTTACATAATAAAACATCTAAGTAAGAAATTTCCTGTAAATTAGCATTCCAAGTAAATTCCAGGAACTGTGTAGTGGACCCTATATAATCCATGAGTTCCTTAATCATTTCAAACTGCACATCCCAAATCACAAAAATGGCATCCAAAAAATGACAATAATATTTGATGTAAGTGAAGAAATTGCAGGGAAATAGATATTTCTTCTCCCATTGCATTATTACAATATTGGCATACAAGCCCCCACATGCTGAGCCCATAGCAACCCCTTCTTGATGTAAAAAAATCTCATTATTAAATAAGATAAAATTATTCCTCAATACCATTTCCATAAGTTGACAGTATAATAAAACCTCAAACTGTTTAACTTTTTTATCATAAAGAAACTCTGTGAACCATTCAAGTCCTATATTATGAGGAATGATGGAATGAAGGTCTTTTATATCAATAGTAAGAAATATGTAAGATTCCTTAAATGGAATGTTACTAACTGATCTTAAAAAACTCCACAAATCCTTACATATATGTGTCTCGCAACATATCAAATGTTTAAGCTTGGAGTCCAGTTATTTTGCTAGGGGTTGTGTAATGGACCCTTTAGAATCAACTATTGGGTGCATGGGGGGCTGTGCCAAGTCTTTATGTAGTTTTGGTAAACCAAGCATAATGGGAATTCTTGGATGTGTAGCCGAAAGATAATTTAGTGTATCAATTGATACTGTACCCTCTATAAATAAATCTTGTAATTCATTATTGATCTTGCGGTGTGCACCATTTAATTCATTAAGGGATGATTTTAAATACCCTTTACCATTCAAAATAAATAACATTTTTCTATTATAATCTTCTATATTTATTAGAACAATGTCACCCCCTTTATCAGGTTTCAAAATTCTTATTTTATCTAAAAACATATTAATCTCTTTAATAGTATCTACTTCCTTTTTTGTGGTCTCATCAATACTTCTATGTTGGGACAATGTATTACTTATATCAATTTCACACATCATTTCAAATAATAATACCATAGGATGCAATAGTGGGTTGTAGGTACTAGAAATTGCCAAAGGGTTAATTGTTTGGTTAGATACAGAATTTTGAAACAATATTCTAAAATTCAACTTGCGGGTGAATAGTTTCAAATCCATTAAAATGTTACCTATGTCACTACGTTGTCAGGGTACAAAACCCAAACCTTTTGAAAACACATCACAGTAACTAGTACTTATATTAATCGCAGAGAAATTATAAACCTTAAAATCTCCAACAGTAGTAGATAAAATTAAGCACTCGGGTAGTAGATGGTCCTGATGTCCTGCTGGTATCTCAACTCATTTTGCATTGTCATCTTCAATCTCCTGTATGTCTACTTCCTGTTGTTCTATCCTCTGCTGTAGGTATTCCTCCCACTCACACTCTCCCCCCCTCTGCCAAGGGTTTCTCTGAAACTGGGGAACAGGGTAACTCTCCTTTTCTAGTGGGCCCATCCCGTTCTTCAAACGTTCTGAACGTCTTAATTGTGGGTACTCTTCTTCATCTAAAAAATGCTCTTCTTGATCTATGTGAGAGTAATGGTTAGAAGCACCATTGTTATCAGCCATATCAATTTCATTAAACTATTACCCCATTCTTGTGAGGGTGGGATGTTAGGGTACACTAGACAATTACTATATTCATTTATATCTCTGTTTAATTTTTTCAACTTTCTTGCTTTAATATTACTAGCTAACTGATCAATATTTTCATACATTTTAATGTGTTCATTTTTAAAATCATTGTATTGTTTATGAGAACATATAACATTATCTAATTCAGTAACCGACTGAAGTAATTCATCAATTAAAATGTTGTTATGCTTAATTACTAAATTCATATAGTCAAATCCGTGTTGATCAAACATGGCAGTTAATTTCTTAAAAAAACAGAATCAGCTTTTAAGCTGTTTGGATAACGCCACATCCTTAAGCCCTTTGGCACCACCTTTTATTTTTATGCATTCATGTAAATACACATTGTCTAATTGTAGGCATTTTATTTTAGTTAAATAATAGTCACATTCTTCCAATAGGTAATGTAAGCTTCAGATCCTGGAACCAGTCCTACAAGGCTGCCCATTATTGAGTGTTACAGTTGTTGTAAGCCAGTCTTTCAGTAATGGAGCTCCAACAGAAGTTAATCCAACTGATTCCACTTGCATGGATCACTGACCACACGGGATAGAGCTGCTGCATGTAGATTCCAAGGGAATGGACTCCGTTAGTCCTTTCCCACTAGTAGACGCTTGTTGCAAATGGGAATGTAAATTACAATCGCTTAACGTATTCTGTAAGTTAGAAGACGCTATATTCCCTTCACTCATCGTGCAGGAATGGCATCTTGCATCATCAGGGGGCATAACCAAAAACGAGTCAACCTTGTGTGAGAGATTATGCACTAAGTTAGTTAGATCCACCACAGCTTGCTGAGGAAGGCTAAAATCAGAGCTTTTGGTTGTCAGCTCCACTGAGTCATTCAAGATTTCCTCGGATGCCATCACAAACAAACTGCTCAAGTCACAAAGAAAAACTGTTGCAAAAAACACAAAAAGGAGCGAGGAATCAAAGAACCCAGTTGTACTTTCGTACCTTGTTTAAAAATGTACCTTCATACCAGATAGTAAAGAGCCAATAATCCACTGGGTAAAAACAAAGTTTTATTCACATCAAATAGAAAGCTGGTAAGCGCTTTTGTCCTGAACCACAGAACTTCATCAGACAAATAACACCAATTACAATACATCTTATACACCATAGTTAATTAATAAAAATGATTCAACTTACGCCCCCTTAAAGGAATATTCATATTAGTGTAGAAATAATTATAAAACTGTAATGCAGGAAGTATCAACATCCAACCTAATAGCAGCCAACAAAGGCATGTATATCCAATGCCCTCATGTATATATGTACAATTTAAAAACCTAGGGTAATAAAGTATTCTTATACATTAAAATAATAAATATGACTAAATACTCTGAAAATGCAAAATATAAAAAACATACATGTGCAAGTCTATAAGTATTAGATAAAATACAGTAGTATATACAGGTACAAAATGTTAGCAACTATATGACAATACTTCATTTAAAATGTATAGATTTGCTTTTACCCAGTGGATTATCGGCTCTTTACTATCTGGTACGAATGTACATTTTTAAACAAGGTACAAAAGTACAATGAAAGTACAACTGGGTTCTTTGATTCCTTGCTGCTATTTGTGTTTTTTGTTAAAGAGAATGTACTTCTACATATTGATGTTTGCATGTGTGTATGCATATATACTTATAACGAACTCGCTCCACTGGGTGGTCCAGTTCGAACCAGCGCATCCAACTCTGACACGTCTGGCTCCATAATTTCATACCCATAGTTCCTCCACCACACCCGTGTTCAACATACACACATAGCATCCATTGTCCACTTGTTATCGCAGCTATGACACACCTCCACACATTGCCCTCTCCCGAGTGTTAGGGGTCCTACACGTATGTTGTCCCAACCCATGTATTCTCAGGCTCTCCCACCATTTAGTCCTTGAACATACCTGCCCTTGCTTGTGTAATGGTCAGATGGCCAAATAGCCTATCAATTTTTGGGAAGTCCCACCAGGGACTGCCCTCTGTATGTAAAGTAGACTTAGCAGATCAGCAATGTTACTCCCATTGGTAATATCCTGGCTGTAGTGTGAGTAGCAGTGCTTTGCTCACTCCAGACCAACTTGATATGACATACGCTGACAGCATTATATAATACTGGGTTTGCTGTTGATTCCCTTCTCATTCCTTTTGTATGCTTTATTGTTACATCATTCTTTCTTCATATATATATATGTATGTATATATATATATATATATATATATATATATATGTATACATATGTATATGTATGTGTATACATATATATATATATATATATATATATATATATATATATATATATATACACACACACACACACGTATATATATGTATATATATATATATATATATATATATATTTTATATATATATATATATATATATATATATATATATATATATATATCTGTATATACTTATATACATTTCCTATGCTGGGCACTGCTTAGACCCGCGCAAGCGCACTCAGACTTGCTTACTTGTACTTAGATGTGTTTATTGCTGCTTATTTGTGCTTACACCTGCTTACTAGTGCCGTATTCATTATGACAGTGCCACTTTGCTTGAATGATATTTAAGTTAAATATCTCATGCGATACTCTTATATCGGTTTCACAGCAAAGCGACATTCATTCCACATGGAAAATGATATGTGCTATTGTTGGGCGCGAAACGTGAATACCTGTTTGTTAGGTGGATGCTCTAAATGCTACATTATTGACATTTACATTGATTCTGCATGTTTTTCTCTATTTGAATGAATTTGATGTGTAAGCTATGCTCGGCGGAGGACAGGGACATGCAAACACGCTGCGCTTTGCTTGCACCTTCGATGTTACAGCAATTCAAATGTATAATAGAGACATGGGGAATCTAATTGGGAAAGTTCTAGGGACAGGGCTCGACATTCCACTATGTACTTGTGTGTTTATTACTTCAATTTCATTTCAATGTTCGTGGACACTCTTGTATGCTTAGCATACATTTTGTTATCCACGGACACTGAATTACTGACTTACTATTAGAGGCGGGCTCTACTAGTAGGCATAGTAGATTTTGCAACTGTCAGGGCATGTTTACGCCTCTGTAGAGCACTTGTACACACCCCCTGCACTCGCACACATTCCTGTGCACATCAAGGGTGCGGCAGCGCACCCTCATACATATTCATATGGCGGTGCTGCGCCATCTGTTGTGAGGACGCTCGGCGTAAGGCAAAAATCATCCTTGCGCCGAGCTTGAATCCTGGGGAAAGGTTTTGCACAGTATAACAACAAACAGATCTATAAGGGTTATGAAACTCAACAAAGGTGGGAGGCTGGTGGTAATGGACCAATGCATATATATTAAGAAGATGCTAGGAATTCTATATGGTGAAGCTTATGAAGAAGTGTCGTTAAATGAGCTACATATAGCGTATACGAATGTTGATGTTATATTAAACAATTTATTATTAAATTTTCAAATAACAAGGGAGGAATATAATTATTTAATTCAGACATATCCTAAAGTTCCAACCATATTTAGAACCCCCAAAATACACAAAAGCAGCAGCAACCCACCTTTGACACCTATTACAGATGCAAAGGCATCAAAAACAACCACTTTAGCTAAGTTTATTGATTTTCACTTGAACACAATTTTATCAGAATTTAACATATATTGATGGATTCCTGGGACTGTTTAAAAAAAATGAAACACGATTTATATAGGGAAAAGCTGATTATGGCAAGTATAGATGTTAAAGATTTGTTTAGCGTTATACCGCATGAAGAAGTACTTGATATGTTCTATGACTTTCTATGTAAAAAAACAACTTTAGCCTCAGTAGAATACTTATGTTTAGGACCCTTATGGAAACAGTGCTCAATAACAACTTTATTATTTTCGAGAATCAGATTTTTAAGTAAACTACAGGTGTAGCGATGGGGGCGGCATGTGCCCCCCTGTTTGCAAATATTGTCCTTGCTCAATGGGAGTTGACTCAAATGTTTACTTGCCAATGGTTTAAAGAATGTTTGTGTTTTGGAAGATTTCTTGATGACATACTTATTTGTTGGGGAGGAAATGAGTTAGAGCTGAACCAGTTTTTGAATATCTAAATAAGAACACTTCTTTTGTGTGCTTTACTATGGAACAACACAGTAATAGAATGAATTTTTTGGACATCCTTATAACCAAAGATGATTCACTGAAAAAGTTTACTACCACCATTTACAGAAAGCCCACATATTCTAACTCTCGCCTACATTTTGTAAGTGGGCACTCTGACTTTCAAAAAAGGTCTTTGGTTAAGGGGCAATGTGTGTGGTTAGCACTGATGGTCAGTGACCTAGAAATGCATATTGAAGAAAGGGAAAAGTTAAGGGGCGTGTTACTAAGGAGGGGATACCCGAACAGTTTCATTGAACTGGTTTTGTGTGAAGTTACAGAAAAGAGAGTTAAAGGACACTTTTTCCACTGTTAGGCTCAGAGGAAAGGGACAACAGCAGTCATAAAAAGGTTGATGCGGGGTCAAGGAACATAATCAAGTTTAACAGGGCCTTTATTCTGATGTACAACTTGCAGTTTTTGACATAAAAGATATTTTAAAAAATAATTGGTTTCTATTTAAAAGTGACAAAGAGGTCCTTAAAAATGTTGGTGATAGACCATGTGTCATATACAAAAAAGATGCATGTGTCAAAGATTTGTTGGAAAGAAATAAAGAGGGGAATAAACACTATACAAAAGGTAAGATGTTAAAATGTGGTCATTGTAACCAATGTGCCAATGTATTAGAAACAGAAAAAGTTTTTATTCCAAGGTATGGTACGGTTCAACTAAATTTCAAGTTAAATGTAACAGTCACACGTTGCATATGTCGCCCTTTGTCAAGGCTGTGAAAGTTTTTACATAGGGAAGACTAAGAAAGTGTTTAAAGTTTATATTTACAAACATATGTATGACATCAGGAAGGGTAATGAAAAGAATGTATTGGCTGCACATACTATCTTGAACCCAGGTCACAAGTTTAAATTTGTAGCCATTGATCAAGTAGTACCTGATAGTAATGGGGGACCAAAGGAATTGTTTCTAGAATTATAGAATTCAAGTGGCAACTTAGAGTGGATGCCACTAACCCACCCTGAATGAATGATGCAGTTTTTCTTTGCAGCTATTTAAAATGAAAATCTGAACTTTATTTTTAGGGGGAGGGTACACATGTATATTCCTGTGGCAACACAGTAACATTTTCTTATTTTAAGTACATGATTTATTTTTGTGGAAACGTATTTTGGATTGCACTTTATTTTAATTTTGAGATTGGGGCTGATGGGCTATATGCAATATGTAAATAAAGAAGTATGGTTTTAATGCATTTTATAAGGTGAAATTTAGCTATGTATAATAACAACTAAAACAACAGTGATTTTTAGGTGCATTTTGCTTTAATGACATGTGACTTAGCCTGGCTATAAAAGGAAGTGATGTACAAATAATTCTTGTTTTAATCTGAATAAGTCAAGTGTAACAACAGACAAATGTGGTAATTAAACTTTGTATCCGGTTTCACCGGCCATTGTTCGTTTTCTTTGCATGGCACATTACAAATGAGTTGGTTGTGGCTCGTGCAGAACAGTTACTGACACAAATGCTCATAGTCACACAATTGTGCTGTTCACCACCTCAATAATTCTTGGGAATAGCAACACCGATGGACATACCATGAATTCCACAAGATTAGAACTGAATCAAAGCATGTGATATGTTTGTATATATCACAGCATTGCAGCAAGTGGATGAAACAAGATGTTTGTGCCTGTGTAATCAGTATGAATTTATATTGATGTATGTCACAGAGCATTTAATGATGGTTGGTATGCACATGCACACATGTGTTATACTGCAGGTGTCACTGTGATGGTTGAATGAGAACTGTGTAGAATGTTGTTCTGCTCCAGCATAAAACACATGCTTTACTAAGCCAACAATATACATAGTATCATCCCATGTCAACAGTTCTCATGATGCATATTACTATAGCTGTTATGGAAGGAATCAATACATTATCACACATTGCAGATTGTAATGCTCTTTTTTACGCCTACCATACATCAATACCTCAACACCGCATTGACATGTGAAATGATCATAGAGACATAGGACACTACTAAGCTAACAGCCAACATCACATAAAATGCTATCCATTATTATACTGCTTAAACCAAACTCCTTATATCTATATAATGGAAGATAGTAAGGCTATGAGAATATGTGTGTATTTGTTTGATTGCATTACATACTGTCTCTGTACATATGTGACTTGCAACTCCCCATTCCAGAATTGGCAAAGGGATATCCAGTGGTTTGAAGATGGCTTGTAATGGGTCATAGAAGGACTCTATCTCATGATGTGTGTGTGTGCATCTTTGAGATGAGGACATCTGCCTCTCCTCTGCAGGAAGGATGTCATGTCATGTAGCCAGAGGGAAAAGGAGATGTTGGATACATGGAGCTATGTTAAAGGTTCAGCTAAGTGGTAGTGAAATGGAAAGCAATACATACAATGACCATAATGTTCCACCAACCACACACACACACAGCAACAACAGAATGAGTCTGATTTGAACATTACACTTGTGTAGATATACAAGCTGAATTCCATATTATGTAACACTAGTACCTCCACATATGTCTGACTTTAACACTGTGACATTGCACTTTATACAGTATGATAGCATCCCTGTATGCTGAAAAGAGAAGAGTTAAGAGGAGTGTATAACATGCATTTGGAGTCACATTTTGATGTTAAATTGTCTCTAAAATACAATTTGAGTGTATACACACTCAAGTTGCCTGCTATCAGGCATAGTACTTAATGTTACTGCCACAGAACAAGTTTGACTTGAATACTGTCAGAGTACACTTCATGCAGGATGAAATCATCAGTGTATGTTACAAGAAGATATTTGGAGGAGTGTCTGACACAGCTGTGGACTCATATGATGTAAAATTGTCACCATACTGATTGTTGACTGAACATACACCCAAGTTGACTGCAGTGAGTCTACAACTACCACCTATCTACAGAACACAGTACTTAATGCAAACACCACAGCACAGGTCTGGTGTTCATAGTGTCAGACAATACTTCATAGCTGAAGACATCAGTAGTGTCTGGTGAGAAGAATATGGTAGTAGGGGTATCTCACATGCTGTTCTAAAATGGTCTCTAAAATGTGAGCTGAGCAGAAACACACATAAGTTGAAAATAATAAGACTAGAACCCCTATGTGTCTGCAGGTTGCAATACTTAATGCAAGCATCACAGCACAAGCTGGCTTTCATAGTGTCAGACAAAACGTTATAGCTGATGATATTAGCAGTGTCTGGTAAGAGGAAGATGGTAGTGGGAGTGTCTCACAAGCTATTCTGAAATGGTTTGTAGAATGTGAAATAAATGAAACTACACACATACACCAGTTAGCTGAAGTGAAACTAGAACCCTTACCTAACTATCTATAGAACACAGTATTTAACACAAGAGGCACAGCACAGGTATGGCCTCCATACTATTAGACATCATTTTATAGCTGTTGACATCAGAGGTGTATGTTTGTGAGAAGATGTTGGGAGGTTTGCATAAAATGGCTGTGTAGTCATGCAAAATTTTTATTCTCAATGGGACTTGATTGCCGAGAGTATGATACAGACTCATATTTCTTTGAGTTTGCACACACCAGTTGGCTGCAATGAGATTATAACCCCTACTTAACTAGTTACAGTGTGCTACATAGTCAAAATCCTGCATAGTTGTAGCTCTCTCCTCAGGTGTATGGAGGAAATGTATGTGGCCACTGGCATGTTGTAGCATAGAATTCAGAAATTGATACAGGATCCTGGATGCCGATGCCTGTGACACCCCCATGTTGGTCTCAGAAAGATTCCTAAATGCCATACATACCTTAGTTTCCACAGGTATTGGTTTCCCCCAGTTTGTGCTTGTTCTCAGTTGAGGATGACAGAGGTTGCATAGTTCCTGTAGTGTGCCTCTATCCACCCTGCAGTGCTCTACAATTCCCACCTCATGTAGACCATGAAAAGGTAAACAGGGTCTAAACACCCTTCTCCTTCTTGGCTGAGGCCTATTAGCAGCAGCAGCTGCAAAGACTTGGACCTGTTGCACATACACATGTATAAAAGCAACAGCAGCCCCTAACATTGTTTCTATGTAGAGTAGTTTCACTGGCTGTATTCCTGCAGGTTTTGGAATTCGAGGCCAAAGCCTGCACTGAGTGTACATGATTGTTTTATAGCTTGCTGAATAGCTCCTCATCTTGGATTGATTAATTACTGTACAGTTCATCTGCTAATGCTGTAATTTGCATGCCACAGTATTTACAGTGTTTATATGGCTCTGTGAGCCATGTCAAGCTACTTACTAAATGCAGTTTGGCACACTACTGCTGTGTAGGCTTTATTGAATCCAGCTCACAGTGTTATCCATAAAATATTTCTTATATATTTTAAGGATTTTAATATTCTTAATGTTTTACTTAACATATCATTGATGTGGGATACAATCATACTTTATATAATTTTCTGCCACAGATGACCTGTAACAATAATTAACCCTATATACAAGCAACAGACTATTTATCTACCATTTCTTCAGTTGCACTAGGTATGTAGATATTAAACTTCCCTTATAAGGAATGTACTCTAATCATGTCAGAAGAGACCAAGGTACCATACAGAATGTTTTAGTTCCTAAAAGAAATATTTTTAATTAAAGACATTTTCATAACATCTTATATCACTACAGAAACAAGATAAAGATAGATTGAAAACAGACTCTATTATACAGTTCTTCTCCATTGACTAAGTGACTAGTGGGTGGCTACCTGGAGGGAGTGTTGGAAGCATGTAGGAGGAAGGAATAACTCTCCATAATTTATAGGAGCCACAGCTAGGCAGGAAGAAAAGGAACAGTTTGCCAAGAATAAAACCAAAGGAGCAACATAGTTAGCCCTCTTTCCCAGATGCCAGAAGAAGTGAACCTTTCAGCACAGTGGACTAATTCACTTCACTCATGACCAGGATAAGGATTGTTTGAGCAAGAAATTTCAACTAGGCCAATGTAGGTATGTTGACAATAATTAATTCATTAAATTAATTGCATAATTTGGATGATTGAATGGGTAACCTGAAATTCCCTCCGGGGGTTCCACCTGTGTCTCTCTTGGACAGGTGCAATGGGTGCTCATTTTAATGTCTGCTTGAACCAGACATCCTTGGGAACATGGGTTGAACCTGGCTATGCTTGTAAGAAATCTGGGGCCATTAGCCTAGTAACCTCCTATGATACTATAAGGATATGGCATTAAAATTGTAAAGAAGGATATGGCATTAAAATTGTAAAGAAGGATTTGTACAGAAAGGGAGAGCTGTACTGTAATTAATATCTTGTTATACTTTATAATGACTCATCACTCTAGAGAATTTGAGTTAATCCAAAGCTAGATATACATGGAAATTAATAGGCTGTTGAACAGATTTAACGCATGCTTGTGGGATTTTAACTCATTCCCTCCATTGGAGCACTGGAAGTTTGCACTATAACTTCCAATGGGCAGAACCTACATTTTTTGCTTGAATCCAGTTCTGTCCTCACATTTCAAACAAATTTTCATATCTGTTGAATCACAGAGGTTCTGAAGAACTGTAAATGGTAAACTATTCAGTGAAAACTATTTTTATTGTAGTATTCTTTAGATTCTAGGTCTTAAACGGTATGTTGTAAGTTACGGGAAACATAACTATTAAATTTGTAATATTTTGTAAACAAAGTAGAATATTTCAGCAACCACTCAAATTACACATATACTGTCAGCAGCGTTTTGTTCATCCAGCTGAAAACTTTCATAGGTACGGAGCTCTATGTGTGCTCCTTGGTTGTCTAGATATTTAGAAATTTATAGCAATATAAATAAATACTATATGAACAACAATTAATATCTCCTTACCTGCACTAGACAGAGATTAAATATCAAAATAGTTGTGTTTGCCATTGTGTAAGCTTAAAATGAAATATTTAATTACTTTGCATGTAGCATGGTTTTGGAATTATTAATACAAATATAAACAAGAAATATTTGATGCCTAGAGGCGTCAGTAGGATGTAACTGCCAAAACTCCTGGAGGTGTCACCCAGCTAAAAAATGTTCCATGAGTTCCCTAGCCGAGATGGCTTCAGGCAAATTCAGTGCAATTTACACTGAACAAGATATTTAGTAGGCCCATGGACTAATGAATAGCCTTGCTGTCCTCATCCCTCATTAGACCAATAATAGAGTACAATGCACCATTTGGCATGTACTTCACCAGGCACTTACAGCAGGTGGACAAACATCAGAGGTTCCTCACAAAGAAAATACAGGGTGTAAACATCATGTCCTATGCAGATAGACTAAAAGTCTTATCCCATTACTCAGTCTCCTACTGATTATTAGATTATTAAGGGTTGACCTATGCCTGACCTACAGGGAACTGACAAATCTAACCCTAATAGAGCTGGTACACATCGACAAATCAAGCAGCACAAGGGTCACCCAATCTAGGGATCTAAACATAGTCAGCAACTCAAGCAAGAACATGCTGGAGAGACAGATATGTGCCTTAAAATTTATCATTTCTTTGGAACAAGCATCCTATTCATGTTAAGCAGAGTCTTTCCCTGGCCGTCTTCAAATGCAGTTTGAATCAATGGATGGAGACTTGCAAATGCACAGCTGGTGTAGCACCTATGTCCCTAATGGACAGGGGCAATCTGTAAGATACACAAGGCACAGGCACAAACCCCTGCCATCTTCTTGTGCTTTGGGGCTGTATATTGTGTAAAATCAGATTATTGGCTAGGCTCTTAAGGGCTCTTAGGTTCATAAGTTCATAGGTTCATACTAGGCTATCTGCCCTGGGGCAATTATAAGCCTAGCCCGATTCTGTATGGCTTATGCCACCCCTTGATGTGAGTATACTGTGCCCTTTTTTAGGTTTAGTTTACTGTGCCTCTGTCTACTACTGACACGGGAGTAATCCCTGGGACAAACCTACGATCCCCCATCCACCTATCGAGATTCTTCTTGAAGAGATTCAGTGAGGTGCTCTGCCTCACATGAACTGGAATTCTATTCCAGAACGAAGGGAGCCTCTGGGTTATGAACCTGTCCCTCCAGCAAGTCCTATTTATTTCTGTGCTGAGGTTCAAGTCCCTCGAGCATGTGGCTCTAAGAGATTTAGATTTACTGAGGTGGAGCATGTCCATTAATTCTGGATTTGACATAGCTTTGTATGTTAGGCATAGATCGCCTCCAAGTAGGCGGTATGCAACTGAGTAGAGCTGGAGTTTTTTTAACCGAGCAGCATATGGCATCTGTTTGAGACCCTTGATCCTCTTGGTGAGATACTTTTGGGGTCTTTCTAATTGCTGCAGGTGTCGGGTAAGGTACATCCCAAAAGGGGCATTGTATTCTATGATGGGCCTGATGAGGGATGAATAAAGGGGCACGATTACCTCTCTTGATCTAGATGTGAAACCCTTCGTGATGAGGTGGGCTATGTAGAAGGTCTTTCTAACGACTTTGGCAATGTGGTTTTCAAAGGAGAGATTGCTATCAACTTGGGTCCCCAGGTCCCTAATAACTTTCTCTGTGCTTAATGGGTTTCCCTATGTGGTAATTTGTGGGCACATTGTTTTTGCCAAAGGGTATGACTATACATTTTTTGGCATTTTGCTTTAAACCATGGCGCTGGCACCAGTTATCTGTCTCTGTGAGACCTTTTTGAAGGATGTTTGTGTCAGCTGGAGAGTTGATTATGGTGCCCAGTTTGCAGTCATCTGCGAACTTGGTGAGCCATAGTCCTCCCACGTTTGCCTGTACCTCTGAAAAGTATATACCGAACAAGAGTGGTCCCAGGACAGAACCCTGTGGGATGCCACTTGTGACCGGTTTCGAGTCTGACATGGCTCCAGCAACTCTCACTCTGTGGGTTCTGTCTTTGAGCCAGTTTGTGACCCATCTTGTGACATAGGGGTTTATATTTAAGCTGGATAGCTTATCTATGATGTCCGAGTGGGGTATTGTGTCAAATGTCTTTGCAAGGTCCAGATTGGCTGGGTGGACTACCTTCCCTTCATCTATGGCTTTGGTGAATGTTTCGAAGAAGTCAACCAGGTTCAAAAGGCAGGATCTGCCCTTGACAAAGCCGAACTGGGTAGGATCTAGTGTCTGTAGGTCCCCAATGTCTTTGTTTATGAGCTCCATGATGATCCTCTCCATAGCCTTGCAGACTAAGCTAGTCAGGCTTATGGGGCGATAGTTTCCAGGGTCCATAGAGGCTCCTCCTTTGTGGAGTGGGACCACTGCTACTGTACACCATTCTGTGGGCACATATCCTGTAGTGAGGCTGTTTTATTTGAGGGATTAGTTCCTCTTGTAGTTCATGTAGGACGCAACCTGGGACGCCATCTGGTCCCATGGAAGCAGTGTTTTTTGCTTTGGAGAGGGCAGTCTTTACCTGAGCATCAGAGATGTTTGGGAGGCATCCCTCTGCCGGGATAGATACTTGCTCTTTTGGGGGAGGGGGGGAGAAGTTTGCACTGAACCTGTCTGCCAGGATATTGGCGATGTCTGTGGGTTCAGTGTATTTTTTGTCGTTTAGAATCAATGCAGAACAAGTCTGGGAGTTGCATCCCAGGTTTCTAACATAACTGAAAAAAGCCTTATGATTGTCTTTGGTGTTCTGTGCAATTTTTCTCTCGAAGCTGGCCTTGGAGGATTTTATAAGGGATCATAATTTTTTGCTAGTACTGATCAGAGATGCCTTCCCTATTAGGGATTTTGCTCTATCATGTAGTAGCTTCCTCCTTCTGTTGTACAGTTTATTTATGGCAGGGGTCCACCAGACTGGACGCCTGCCTTTGGATGATTGGGTCTTGGTTTTGTTTGGGATAGCATGATCCATGCATTCCTGGAGATGTCCGTAGAATGCGTTTATATAGGATTCTGCAGTTTGGGCCATAGTTTCCACTGGCCCTGGGGCCTTGAAGGATTCCACTTCGGTTTTGAGAAGTGAGAAGTTCGCTTTTGAAAAGTTTTTCACTGTGGATTTCTGGGCTGGGGATGGGGTTGGGATGTGGACATCCAGTGAAATTAATTTATGGTCTGATCTTACCAATGAGGGATATACTTCTGGTGTGGAGCATAGAGTCCCCATGTTGGTAATGATCAGGTCTAGTATGTTGTCCCCTCTTGTGGGAGTGATGACTAGTTGTTCCATAGCATTTGAGTTTATAATTTCCAGGAACCTTTGGGCTAAGGTGCTAGGGCTTGAGTAGTGCTCCCAGTCAATGTTTGGGTAGTTGAAGTTGCCCAATATAATGGTGTTCGGAGAGATCTTCATGTTCTCCAATGTTTTCAGGAAAGCTGAGTGGGATTCCTGACTTTGAGAGGGTGGTCTGTAGGATGCTATAAACTGAAAAGCAGTCTTGCCCACTGTTAGTTGCACATGGATGGTCTCCGATACTTCGTGCAATGCCACTAACCTGGAGGTGTGTATATCCTTGATAAATATGGAAACTCCCCCTCTTTTTGTGGTTCCGTCCGGGCTTTGGGGCCAAAACGCATGATATGAGGTATAGCCTGGTATTGCTGGGGTGCTCTCTGGAGCCTTGAACCAGGTTTCTGTCACTGCACAGACATCGATATTTTCCATACTGAGGAGAGCTTCGAGTGCATGCATCTTGAGGTTAAGACTTCTGGCGTTTAGCAGCATTACCCTTAGTTTCTTGTTCCTTGTGCTGTCTATGGGGGTAGGTTTGACTTTTGAGCCTTGCCTAAAAAAGGCACTATGGGGGTGGCAAGAGCCTTTGCCAATATCCATTAATCTTAAGCCATTAGCGTAGTAATCGCTTATGAACCTATGTATATGTTGGCCTTCCTTGAACAAATCTTATAGGTACCAGGTAAGATACTTTAAAGAGATCATTTGAAGGAGCTGAGTAGCACATTAATTTTCTTGCTAAGCCAAAGACGTTTTTCTTTTAATAAACTCTAGTGAACAGGCAATTAATAGTGAGGTCTATCTGCTGCATTGCCTGTTTAAGTACACTGGTAAACATGGGTGGTTAATAAAACAAAAAATAATTAAACAAAAATGGATGGTTTTCCACATTGTTTTATTGTTGTTATTGCACTTTCTCTTGAACCCCGAGGCCCTAGTTTTATGTAAAAATATTGTGTTATTACTAAAAAATAATAGCAGTTACATGTAAATCACAGATGTGAGATGTACTGAAGCAAGGGTCTAAGAATAAAAGGACAATGTAATGTGCTATGGAAGGGAAGAAGCCAAGCGAAAGATAAATTAAATAGGTAAAAGTGATTACATTTTCTAAAAATGTTTGATAAAGAGGAATTTGCCTGGTGATGTAAAGTTGGGAGGTTTGAGCTTGTTAGTTATGCATTATATAACAAAGCTTCAATTACGTCCTTTGAATACTGATCATTTTCAGAAATACATTAAGTCAAAGATTTGCACATGAAAATACTTTTTCACAAACCATTAGATAAGAGGGGAAACACAGACATCACAGTGTAACTGTCAGATCCAGCTTTAGGTGAAATGAATCACTAAACAATGGACTCAATGCCCCTTCACAGTTCATTGATTCATTCTCACCATCCCTAGTGACCACATTGGTAACCACCCCACTGGCCTTCCAGTGGGCCTTCCTTTTCACACTTTGACTTTCTTTGTGTGTGTGTGTGTGTGTGTGTGTGTGTGTGTGTGTGTGTGTGTGTGTGTGTGTGTGCACACTTGTGCTGGATAAATCTCATTTAATGGATG
Organism: Protopterus annectens; assembly: GCF_019279795.1. Taxonomy (NCBI): domain Eukaryota; kingdom Metazoa; phylum Chordata; order Ceratodontiformes; family Protopteridae; genus Protopterus; species Protopterus annectens. The sequence continues at coordinate 1,670,123,319 of NC_056743.1, read as the reverse complement.
GAAGCAATTTTGGATTAAAATTGCAGGAATTGGAAATCAGATTTATATTAAATTACAGAACACTTACACATAGGGGATTGAACTTAGATATAAATTTGAATGTTTGAAATTTTATGGTTTGAATTTTTTATTGTTATTGGAAATTTATAAAATTTGTTCAGGATCATTGCAAGCATGCTAATACTTTAAAACTGTTCAATTAAGCAATTATTCAATTGTTTATATTAATTTATGGGTGCAGAAAAATGGCTGCATGGTGTATGTTAAATTATTCCAGTGAGGCGTTGAACACTAGTAAATTATTTCTGCAACTTTGCAGTGGCTCTGTAGTTGCATTAAGTCATATGTCTGAGGGCACCAATGCCACTAGAAACTATGGGATTCTGAATATTCTCTAATGTAAATTATAACTCTAGGAGGAATTCAATAAAGCCTACAAGGAGTGATTTTCCATGTAGGCATAGTGGCATGGAGCTTGCACAGAGGTAAGCAGCTGTGCGATCCAGTAAACAGAGCAGAGGGGCGTGCATAACCCTGCAGACACAGAAGTGTCCATGTCATGCAAATCATCTCATAAGCAGGTGAATTGCATGCAAATGAGAGTGCTGGAGTGATCCAGCAAGCAGAGAAGCAGTCCTGCAGACCCCATGCTAATGTTCAAAGTGTACACCGAAAATTTCCTGCATACAAGAGAGCAAAAATGGAGTAGGGGCTGTAAATGCCTATTTAGAAGGTCAGAAATTGCATAATAGCCATAGGTATGTCCAAAACTATGCCCTGTGTGTCCAAAAAATAATGCAAAATAATGTAATAAATTAATTTTTTAAATACCTATATTATGTATGCATGGCTCACAGCAGCATGCAAACGTGCTTTATGCAAAAAAGCTATATTAAAAAGTATAAAAACTATGTGAGAATAATGCATTATAGGGCCCTGCATGGAGTATGTGCAATGGTAGATTTCATTGGTTGCTAAGGAGGCAAGCCCTGGAATAGTGAAGTATCCAGATTGTTTGCATGGATCCGAATGCAAATGAGCTGGGGTTACTGAATTGTAAAAAATGGGCTTGTGTCCAGAGATAAAATCCGTGTAGCATCAAAGCCATGTTGGTGTCCACAGAAGAGCTAGCTGACATCAGAAGGGGGTGTGTCACTATATTTTTAAGTGGATTGGAGCTCAGCTGCACCCGTTGCATGACACATTTCTCAGCTAACAGAGGGGCAGTGTCCAGTGCTGTTAAGCTTTGCTTAGCTGCGAGGTACGTGATTTAGCTGGTTTGAGCTATACTAAGCATGCCCATGCATGGGGTTGTGTCCAGACTGCTGAGCAGTGTTTATATCAGTGCCATGGGTTTGCATGCTGTGCTGCAGTGCTTAGCAAGGAAGGTAGCTAAAAAAAAAAAAAAGGAAATTTCCTGAGAAAGCCAGTCATGTATGAAATACGGATAACCCGTTCCACTTACACTGGGCCAGTCAAACCCCTCAATAATATACCTGGCAGGGGAATGAATCATAGTTATCCAATTACACAGGCAGCACTTACAGCAGAGCACTATAAAGTATGCATACACCCTACAATCTGATTTTTCCCTCACACTCTGGATCATTGAAGTACAGACTTTGGAATTTTAACTGACAGAATGCTAGGGGCTGCTGCTGCTCTGCTACATCTGTATGTGCTAGAGGCTGAGGTTAGTGCTGATGCTGCCTCTAACAATAGGCCTAGACTGTGTAGGAAAAGCATGTTCAGGCCCAGGGTAACCTTCCAGGAGCTACATGAGATGGTGAGTGTAGAGCACTACAGGGTGGATAAGGACATACTACAAGAATTCACCAAGCTCTGCCGCCCTCAGCTCAGACCCAGAGTCAACAGAAGGTAACCCATCCCAGTGGAAGGAAAGGTATGTGTAGCCCTTAGAATACTAGCTACAGGTACTTTTCAAAGACCAAATGGGAAATAATGGGGGGGTCTCACAGGCATCTGCATCTAGGGTACTCCACCATTTCCTGGCTGCCATGCAAACACATGCCAGTGAGCACATTTATTTACCCTGCACCCCTGAGGAGAGGTCCATCAGTATATGTCTCTTCTACCATGTAGCACACTACCTTGAGGTACTGGGTGCTATAGACTACACTGATGTACACATTAAAGCACCACCTGGTGAGGATGGAAGAGTCTATGTCAACTGCAAGGGGTATCACTCCATCAACTGCCAGGTTTTATGTAATGCCCAGGGCATTATCATGAATGTGTGTGCTGGCAGCCCTGAAAGTTATCACAACTCCCATATCTGGCACACATCACAGCTGTACCAGATGTTTGCCAGGGAGTACATCCCATTTGGCCATCTACTGGGGATGCTGGCTACACACCGGAACTGTGGATAATGCCACCCATCAGAAATGCACACACAGCTACCGAAGAATGCCATAATGAGGTGCAGGCACAAACTCGGCATATCATAGAGCATGTGTTTGGGCTTCTCAAGTCACTGTTCTGGTGCCTCGATATATCTGGAGGAGACCTGCAGTACTCACCAGCCACATGTGCACAATGTTCACAGTATGTGCCATGCTGCACAATATGATCCTGTGGAAACAGCTATGGCAGGATCATCACAGAGAAGAGACACACAGCCTGCCACCAGGGCCAAGATCCCCACAGCCATACCCATGGGGAGACTCAGAGGAAGATCCCCCTGAGGCTGTCCCTGTAGGCAGGGGTAGGCATACCCAGTATGCCCTGGCCTTGGCAAAGAGGCAGCACATAGCACATGCACTGACAACCTAGGGTCCTTGGGACTGATACCTTACTTCAACTCACATACATAGTAAAAAGGATGCCAGCCACATCACACAACCTGTACCTTACCATGTACTGGCTATGTACTGCATGCACCAGACAGACTCAGCCCTGAAACACAGGTATGTAAACTGCTGCATTCACAAGGTACGTCACTCTCCTTTACAACAAATGTATAGGGTACTAGACTATGGTAGCATATGTATGGACCTGCTGCATGTATGCAAGGGAATAGAGTGGGCTACTTTCAGAGAACTAACAGCTATGTGGGACAACAGGTACTCTGTCCAATACTGGGTGCCCCATAATATACATTAGGCCACAAGGCAGCAAAACCCACTGCAGTATGCAAGGGAAATGCCAAACAGTGGGGTCATAGGACAGACGCATGACTCTCAATGTTAGAGTCCCCTACCCCCCAACACAGTCATGTTCCCATACAACTGCAGTAACAGTATGTTTGCAAAGCTATAGCAGCATACCACTCAATCCCAAGGCTGTCCCAAACAACCTGGCTACATGTTCTATTTTCACAATATGCAGGGTTCAAAGTGTATGTCTGCCTGCTGTTGAGAATTAAACCTCACTTTCTGGTGGCTGGTGTGGCCCAGTGGGCTAAGTACATTATGGTTGATGACGTTCATGGTTCAAAGCTGGCTGCACCTACAACTTTTGCATGTGAGGTACTCTTATAGTAAGCGTCCCAAGGACTGTCAATATGTCACAATCTGTTACTACAAGAAAACTGGACAAAGCCAGAGACAATGGAGGGACACAGGGCCAATCCTACAGACATTATACAGGCTCTGAGTAACCTAGAAGGTGACTAGTATAACAGCAGGTTGTAACAAGTCAGAGTAGCAGCAGGATGTAAAGGCCATCACACAACTCTGTCAGTAGTTACAACAACTGAGTGGGCTCCATTTAGTAGTATATTAAAAGAAAAACATACCTGTCTGAGGAGCAGACATATGGGGTGGAATGCTGGACATTCTGCAAAACATGTACAGTCAGAGGTGTGAAGACTGTAAACCTGTGTGTGGTGTTACATCATGTAACCCAGTCACAGCATACCTACAGCCACTTACAGCAGGAAATCTGGAGAAAGCCATGAACAGTAGTGGAACAACGGCCCAAATATAAGGAGAAGGATTAACTAGTGACCAGATAAATGTAGAAAGTGCATTGAATAGCAGGTCATGCAGTAGCATGGGTTTCCTGGTGTGTATGGAGTCATTAACTCTAATGTCTGTCATCATTTCCTAATGTCAATCTATAATGGTTTGCCACTGATATACTAGAAAATCACAATGCTATATAAAATGTATCATACATATGATGGAAAACTCTGTGTAGTCTATTACAATCTGTACAGTCAATAGGTATGAGTCATAAAGTATGTTCAACACACAGCTGGGGATCCCTTGGACAAAATATCAGGAAGGCACTGGACTGTTGAATCTGCTTCATCAGCCAATTGGCTGTAGCACAGAAAATCCCAGACTGGAGTATAGGTAGTTCTGGCCTGAAGTCACCTTGTAAGTACTGACAATCAAACTGGGCATGCTTCTACACTTAGCTAATTTCAGCCCACGTCTGATGCTTCATTTGCCTAAAGAACTGATATGTAAAAATATCTATGTGCATACAGACAGCTATGTACACCTTCCACATATATCTGTATATACATCTAGTCCAAATCATTCACAGAATCCAGTGCTCAAAATTAAATCAAACCGTGTAGTTAAATCCAGAAAAAGGAACCCAGAACACTTATTTTAAGTGTTTTGGGTCCCTTTTTCTGGATTTAACTACAAGGCTTGATTTATTTGAGTGTGCTGGATTCTATGAATGTTTGGACTTTGTATTTTCTGAGCACTGCGTTTGTTTTGGTGTGCACCATATATATATATATATATATATATATATATATATACATATATACACACACACACATATATATATATATATAAAATGTTGACACCTACACACAAAACTGTTGTCTGATGGCAAAAGACCACGACCACATAATGACATAATCCACCCAACCACAGAACCTTGTACCTGTGGAATGTCACCTTGTAGACAGACAATGGTGAGCAGGTTGCATAATGTGCAATGACTGCAACACAGGACTCGGACCGGCCATATTGTCACTAGCTAATTGTGCACCTCGCAAACTGCAACTGGCCAGAAATGGTGATACGGGTATCTGTACACACATAACAGAGATATTAACAGGTACCCCACTGCTACAACACTAGATACAATAACAGCATAAAACAGGTGCATTCTGCAGGCTACACAGGCTGTGTAAAACAAAGCCACTTTGCATAGCCCACAAATACTGTGGCTGCAGCCATTTGTACACCAGATGTAACCGGTGGCATGTGCAGTTAGTACTGTGAGCTGTAGTGTGCAACAGTAGGTAGTTATAGGTTCAAATCTCACATTAGCCACTGTGTGTGTGTGTGTGTGTGTGTGTGTGTGTGTGTGTGTGTGTGTGTGTGTGTGTGTGCGCGTGTGTGTGCATGCATGTAGATATTTCCCTCACTGTAGTACAAACCTGCCCAGTGGGCCAGTGTCTGTACAATGGCCAAATGGTCAATCATTTTTTGGCCCTGTGACTAGCATCCTCCTCAACATTGGCCTCACTGTCAACACCTGCCAATGTCATTCACCTTTAAAGCACTGACTGTCACTTTCAACATAGATAAGTTCTGTGGCACATGTGATAAGTACTTAGTGCTATAATGTATACTACTAGATAGTTAGGGGTTCTAATTTAAATAACGGCAAGTGTGTGTGTGTGTGTGTGTGTGTGTGTGTGTGTGTGTTTGTGTGTGTGTGTGTGTGTGTGTATATCTCCTTGCAGCAGTGTGCCTGTCTCGCCTATCTGTGTGCAATGCTAATACATTTTAAAGCCCTGTGACTGGCTGCTGGCCCTAAATAGCCCACAGGCATAAATGCTATCTGCCACCACCTACATTTGCAGGTACAGAACACATGGGTGACACATATTAATGGTAGCATGCCTTGTCATGGGGTATGCATGCAGGATTATGCTGCATGCTCCCATTGTCTATGACACACTGTGCTACACATATGCACCTAGGTAACCATGCACATATGCAGCTGTGACTTGCTGATATCATCTTTCTGCTGTGCTGCCATGCCATCCTGAACCACTGTATCACTGTCAGGTCTCCACAGTGTAGCCACTCAGACCCCTGTAACAGAAACTTGCACAGTTCTTACAGACACCTGTCATTCTGCAACACTACTGCCAATCTAACATCATGCAACAAAGGTACGAACACTTTGATGTGTACTCATGACACATGTCAGCATACAGCACTTCTCATGGCATAACACTACCATACTACAGAATGTCATGTAATGTAATATAGTCACCCTGTGCATCAGACATATATTTGTATGTCCCTTCATCGATTGTATGGATGGCAGGGATGTGGCACAGGTATCTTCACATGCACAGAGTGTGGTGTGGGGTGCCAGAGGTCTAGGCTGTGCCAAACAGTTGACATTGTGCATATGAGTCAGGAAGGGGTGCTGGTCAGATGGGTCATGGAGAGGAGCCATATGTGTCTGGTGGTGACCTGCATGTGACAGTGATTTTTGAGTGTGTGCCTGTACACATTCAAACCAGGTGCTAGCCCTACATGTGGGTATGTTGGAGAGATGTGGGCCGTACATGGCAGAGTGGAAAGTTCACCATCTCCAGCCATGAACACAGGAACTGGCTCTGTCAGGAGTGGCAGTGGCACCACCATGCCCAGACTCAGATGCTGTGCTAGTCAGTGACGGTAACTGGTGTCTCCTGGGCAAGTACCCCTCATGAGACCACCCAGGACCACGTGCCCATGGCCTGCCACATCATAGATTGTAATGCACCCTCCCTTCTGTAGTGCTGGAGGTACTGCCACTAAGGGAGATTGAGTGTGCATGGTCACTAGGAATCTCAGAGAATGATATTGCTGAGCTACATCAATGTTTCTAATGCCCTACTCCCACCAGATGTTCCAGCACAGACAATGTGTGGTGAAGGACTGACAATACCTCACCCCACCATTTGTCCACTACATCAGTGAGATAATCTATACCATCAATAATGTGGTGGTGGGACTCATGGATGTCAGACTGCGCTGCATCCATGATTGTGAGCATAAGTCTGATGTTGCAATCAGAACATGCCTGTGCCTCCATGATGGATGGAAACATACATCAAGTGACCCATGATGTGAAACCTGTGACAGGTGGTGGATGGGCAGCAGTCCTCCTTCGAGCATCCCTGTCAATCTGCCTGTTTGGGACCTTGCCAGCTCTCTGGCTATGGCTAATCTACACTCACGGATACCATTGTTGCCATACTTTCCTGTTTGATGCTGCCACACATTGATTGTCAGATATCTGTAGCCGCAGGGGACTGGGTATGTGTGGGCATACTGACTGTGTGCAGGGACAATTGAGGAGGAAGTGGGATGTCAACGCATGGGACAGATTCAGCCCCCAACAACCCAAACCTGTGCCTCACTATGAACACCATCATCATCATCAGAGTCTGATGAGACACTGACATCTGGTTGTGAGGGGGACACACTCCAACCCTTATGGTCACCTGTGAGGAGGAAGGCAAACTAATTACATTACTCTCTGCACTGTTATGTATGGTGATCCACACACACACACACACACACACACACACACACACACACACACACACACACACACACACACTCACGCACACACGCACACACACACACACACACACACACACACATGTGAGGAGCCACAACTGCATTACACACACCACATCTTATTTCTGATCCCATGCGCAACACACAAGCAGACTACAACATACACAGACAAGACAGGGCCTTTACAACATGCATTGCAGTTACATCTGGTTAATGCTGCCACTAAAATACACCTGCCTGATAAGCAATATATCAGTGTATGTGATATACCTACACCTAAAACACAGGGCACCTGTCTTCAGCATACTATTGCCCCCTGTATAGCAGACTGCATAGAGCTTCTCAAAAAATAAGTGCAAATGTGATACTGCTCCTGCAGATACACAAGTGTGATTACTGATTCAATGCACTTCATTTAATCCTTCCGAAACTGAACATACAAGTATTGTACTCTGGCTAAGCATATCATTTGGGTCTAGGGCATAATGGCAGCCCTTAACATTCTTAAGGTATATATGATCCATAAAACAACAGTATCACACTCACCGGGTACAGGACCTTGGATTCTGGCCATACTAATGCACCTATGGAAATATGAGGGAGAGGTATTGTCAGCAATATCAAATGTTCCATTGTTACAGGATAATATGTGCATATATCAACATGTACAGTAGGTAATGTGGTTCTGCCTACATTGCTGACATTCTGAGTATGTGTGCAAATCTGTGCATTAAAACCAATCCTCCACCCATGCAGCTAGACCTGATACCCGTGTACTGGTATGCAGAGGCTGCCACAATAACAGATACAGAATTACAGTGAAGAATACTGGGGTCTTACCCAGATGCTCCTCTGCTTCAGATGCTGTGACACTCACATCCATAATGTATGGGGTGATGGATGCTTGGAACTGATGTGGTTGATCCCAGGTTCACCAGGAATTCCTCTGTGGCCAAGAAAGGTTGTTGGGCAGCACGATCCCTGGCCACAGCTGCAGCCCTTTGCCATGCAGCATTGACCATATCTGTTGCCCGGTGTTGGACCTGCTCATATGTTCTGTCCTGCAGCCCTATTTCACTGACTGCTGTGATGAGGTCAGCCCACAGTGCTGCACATTGCTCATAATGCTGGCGACCCCTGGAGAGCAGAATGTTATGATGCAGTCTGAGGCCATCCAGTATAAAATGATATTCAGTGTCTGAAAATGGCAGGTGCCTCCATCAATACATCCTTTCTGAAAGACAAGCAGAGGAAAACACATCACAGGGCCAGATATGTTGCTATCTACTATGTACAGACCCTGCACATCCAAATTGGCCTGCACTATCCATTGCTACCTCCCACATCATACCCTGCAGTCTATCAACACACTACATATGTGGCTATCAGCAACATAGTATCAATACTGGTTATGTGCCTGTGTGCCATAACAGAGTGTGCTGTATGTCTCCACACCCATCAATACCGTCTACTGTGGTGTGTCACCTATGGGCAATGTCCCAGTTCAATGTCATACAGTGACTGTCAGAAACATTGGTGTGTGTTAGTACAAGTATATGGGGACAGTCCAGCAGCATCAGTGTGTCACAGTAGCACACAGCACTGCAAACCTGCTGTAGGTTATCTTCCCTGTAGGTGTCCTACTTCTCCAGTGCACAGATGTTTGTGGAATGTGTACGTGTGCCTGATATATGTGATCCTTTTCCACAAACATGCGGATGTCTGGCAAATGGTTGGACAATTATTGTTGGTTGTTTTCGAATGTAGAGAAGCTGGCTGTCACACACCAGAACCCTCAGAAAGCAGTTATGTTACAGTAATATATGTTACTGTATTCATACTAATACTTTGTATGATCAATATGTACACTCTGTTGCTGAGGTTGACCTGTGCCCCCCACTAATAATGGCTATGACCTGAATTCCTGCTAAAGGTGGTTGCCAGGTATGCTAACCATAGCTCTCAAGCTATGAGATATGAATGTTGAGAACACAGTGACCTAGACAGAGTACATCAGTGACAGTCAGGGACACCTTTACAATGTCTGAGCTATACCTGTGTAACATTCTCAGACTGAGAGGAGCTGAATGACAGTACATCATGTGATATGACAGCTGTGTCCACCATTACTTAATGTCAATATTTCTAACACATATTCCAGTAGCATTCATACAGGAGGCAACCATTGTAGGAAGGATGAGAGGGCCACAGCTGTGGTTTAAGTCACAACAGTCACAGGTGAAAGGCATGCCTGTAGCTATTGGACACAGAGTATCACCAGCATGTCATTCCCAGAGATGTACTACAGGCCTACTTTTGCAATCCCTATCCCCCATAACTGCATCCTCCCATCTGTGTTCCATTATATGGTAACTTGTATTACTTACCTGGTAAAGTGATGTATTCCTTTTGTGAACAAATCCTCAATAAAAATGCTTCCTAAAGTGCAGTCTGTCTTAGTAAAGCATGTTACAGACCAGTTTTCCATAGACAGCTGCATACCTTTTGTAGGTAATGCTCATTAACAGGTAATTGCCTGTGCAGCAAATCCATGGCTCAGACTTGCTAATTGCATCCAGAACAGCTGGGTTGCACTTTCATTAGCCAATGATATGGCACAGCAGTGCAATATTTAAGGGCTTAACGTTGGCCTTGGCCCCTTTCTTAGTCTTTGAGATGGACATTACTGAGGTGTGGAAACTACAGCATCACAGAGGGTAGGTACAAATACTGTCCACTGTTGAGATTTATGAGGTATGTCCACAGTTTTGCATGCTGTGTTTGGTCATTGTCAAATGATGTTTTGATTATGTAGCAGTTCAGTGTTAAACAATGTAGGTTGAGGTCAGTAAGGGTGAAGAGACATGTGAGTGTCAGACGTCATACCCATCAGAAAATGATGTTGCTGCAGTAGCATCTGGTCTATCAGCTCTGTATGTTTGCAGGGGCAGACTTTGACACGTGTCCCTGTCACTTGACCTTTGCCCCACCCCTTTATGTATAGGTATTCTGTGGATCCCTTATTCTAGGCGGTTGTGACGTATGGTAGGTCTGTAACAGCTAACTTAACATACAGCTGAATATGTTGCAGGCTGCAGCTGTTGCTTTTTGCCTAGGACTCATAGTGGGGAGTGTGAACACTTTGGAGGACAGCAAGCTGTATGTGTCACTGAAGGATCAGTGTCAGCTCTTTCATTACAGCAGAGCCAGGATGAGGGTGCCCGTGACAGTCCAGTTAAGGCATGTGCTTAAGATACATATGTTATGTAGCAGTGCCAATCAGAGAGTAGTAGGCAACATATAGGTAGGCTATATGAATATGTGCAGTGTGTCCCTACCTACAGACCTTTGACGTGCTAACATGGGTAGCAGTTAATTCAGTAGCAGCAACCTGTTTTGATTAAAATTGCATGACTCAGTCATAATTTGCTATATTCACAAGAATGTAAATGAAGTGCAACACACTGGATTCAAACCCAGAACTGTAAGTGGCAAAATACCCTGCATGCAGGGCATTTAACAGACTGAGCTACTAACTTGCTGCTGCAGCAGTTGTATTTGCAAGATATATGTGCATGCATACAGTTTGCGATACAGGATTTGCATTAGCATGTGTTTTCTGATGGGTATGACATGTGACACTCAAATGCCTGTCATGATCTTCTGACCTCAATCTGTAATGACTTGCCAGTACTTTAGCAGACAGATATGTTTCTGTGGTAATCATGCCAAAGCTAGGGGGCACAACTGTGGACATTCTGCAACAGTCTGTACAGTTGACAGATATACCTGCTATCCCAGTCCTCACTTGCATCCATCATTATTTATTTGGCTGTGTACTGGTGTAGTGTCTGCATCACAATCCCAAGTACACTGCCAATGTTCCCATTATATGTACTTGCAGTGGGTCAGAGGCAATCAGGAAATGTGGGTGGAAACACATGTTTTAATTCAGAGCTGAGTGGCCTAGTGGGCTAATGCATTGTGATGCAGTTGAAAGGGGTCCAGGTTCATGATGTGGCAGGGGTGATTGTTTTTCAGATGTGCCTAACACTATCAGAAACACATAAGATGATTAAAGCACTTTTAAGCACTTTTAAGTGGGTTTGTGTGGTGCACAGCACCATTTAGCTCCACTTAAACCCAAACTAAAAATAAAAAAAAGAAAAGAAAAAAAGGGTGATATGAAAGTGGTGAAATGGGGGTAAGCAGGGGAAAAACATACTGATAGGCAGGTAGGGATGTGTAGGACCATTGTAGGAAAGGACCATAGCTCTCCATTTCTTGTACAGCAACAGCTGTGCAGGCTTTACAGAATTTGAAATTTGGTGCCTCACACCCTAGAGAGAGGGGTGAGGTGAACATAACTGTGTTCATTAATTAATGTAATAATTACTTGTGTCCAGTGGACACATGTGCAAACTGGAGAGTTATGTATGGTGCAACTTTTTTTTTTTTGTGGGACAGGAGCCCTTTTTTTTTAAAGCGAGAGTGGAATGTCGGGGAAGGGATATAGGTACATGTGGTGCCATAGGTTGGGTAGGAGAGGTTGCATTTGCAACAGACAAGACAGACAAGACAGCATACAGGGGCAGTGTGTGACACATGAGGGGTAAACACCTTTGATGGGGGATGGTGTGGAATTCAGAGGTCCATGTGCCCCCAGACGGCAGCAGTGTGACTGAGCTACCCACTCATAGTCAGTCAACACTTTCCCTTCACTACCCCAAAGGTTCCTATGCTGGAGGCTATGTCCCAAGGTCGCCAGGCCCCTCTAGGTTGGTGAGTCTGCCCTCAATCCAGTGCAGGCATTGCTCATACACACAATGAGCTATCCTGAGCACAATCACCATTAGCCGATCATGGGTGACAACCTCCCTACACCCCCGGTCCAAGTGGGACAGACCCCATCCCCTGCAGTGGTTACACCCATAGGTGGTGCAGGGCCAGCAAAGGGGGCACCACCAACTTGGGTCCCACATGTGCTGGGACCCGGAGCTACATCCAGCTGAGGTAGAGTAGGCAGATTGCCACGAACCAGTCTACCCATTTGAGCTGCAGTGTTGAGGTATTTCAATGTGTATAAGTTAGTAATGAGCAAACCATTTAGTTAGTTATAATGGCATGCCAGAACATTGCAAATAAACCAGTAACATAACATTCTATAGTATATGGAACACAACAATAAGTAAGTCAGTACAGTAACAGCATGCCAGTCACAGTTACAAAATAAGACCAGCAACATAGGTAATTCAACAAGATCTGTTAGTATGCAACCATTGTAATACATAGCAATAATAAAACACAAGACCCAACATTACGTTTAGAGAACAACATATATTAATAGTAAACCATAACCAATCTATAACTATAGTAAATTATAATAAAGATAAGGGGTGGGGGGAGAGAAATACAGTCCTTTAATACCAGTATAGGCTATATAGTTTGCAACAGTACTGTAATATACTTTACAATCCCCTTCCTTTATGTATAACAGTGCCCTATAGCTGCTGTAGCATATGCATATCTCTCAAGCTATTCATATGGGATAGTATGGGCCAAGCAGTAACACCTACAGGTACACAACTAGAGAGGACAATTATGTGTCAGGTGAATCTATATAACTACCAAGGTATACTGAAAACTGATGTAGTGTGACTGTGATATTGACATAATCATGTCAATGATAGATCTGTAACAGAGGGTTTAGGCAACAGTGATTGCAGTCCATGACAGCATGACACTTGAAAGATATGTACCATGTACAATACAGACAGTATACAACTAGCATGCCATCCCTGCAGGCATGGGGTTAGACCATCAGCAAACATTCAGAGACACACCAGGCCTAGAGCCACACCAAGATTACACATTTTAATGTATAAACTTTTATTAGTATTGTACTTGTTGCTTTTATTTTATGATGTCTTATCACATTCCTGATTAATGGTGTTAAAACTCTACTATATCTGAACCCACAAATTATTTACCCATAATAAGGGCTACTGCACCCTGCCTGTGAGGAGGACATCTGTTAACAATACATAATTGATTCAGTAATATTTACTAGTAACTGTCACTGGATTTAGACTCTGGTTTGTGTGTGACAAAATACACATCACACACATCATTTAACGAACTGAGCTACTGAGCCACTGCTAAATATTGATTGACTAATATTTGCCTGAGCTCACCTGAAAACAAAATATGACCTTGTATTAGTAGTACAATTTTATGCAAAACTGCAGTGATGATTGAACACACATGCATGAGATTCATGCATGACAGAGATACTAGATAAACTGTACATTAATACATAGAATGCAGGTGTACATCATAAACTCTTAGTGGGTGGAAATATCTGTGACATGTACAAACCATATCAGAGTATTGGGTTGACTACCTGACCCATATACAGTTGCAGATAGGATATTTGCAATCTATAGCTATTACAGTTTCATACTTGCCTGCAGCACCGTACCTTGGAGCAGAAATCCATATAACTGAAATGCAATGATTAACACAAGAAAATCCTGATGTACACAATCTACCTTTGGTGTTCCTGGTATTGCTTCATATGTTAGTGCAGAACAAATGTCATTTTATATATATCTTGTAGTACAGCTCTACATCTACAGTTTTGCATAACGCCCTTCCTTAGCTAACCTTGAGTCACGTAGTAGTATCCTTTGTGCTTGTATTTCAGAGCAGATGTCATACTATATTTCATGAACAACAGCCCTACTTTCACACATATTGCATAACACATCTTTATTAGGGGTCTTCATTCAGTTATTGGTATATTTTCAAGTCTTTATTAAACAACAGTTTATATAATGTAGGTGTTGCAATACAGCAGTAATTAAACAATTATTGCAGTAGAAATGTTATTTCATTAACATGTTTATCAGGTTTCACGCTTTAATCTTTATTGCACTATAATTTGCAGTACAGGCCTATGTCCACATTCATTGTAATACACAAATCTGTACTGTATGTACCTACTGGCAGTGAATGAATTACTATATCTTGTGTCTTTGACTATAGATTGCAAATTAATGTGTACTCACCACACTCACGGCTCAACCTGGCTAGATGCACTGCATGGTCCTATAGGTTGTGAGCTCTCTCCTTTGCAGCTGTAGGGAGAGAAGCACACCATTATGTGTACCTGTGTATCACACATTCAGATTAGGTATTGGTAAAACAATAAAAACTACAAATGCACAGTCAAAGAAACTAGTAGAAATAAAAAAAACACTGCCACATACAAGAAACACAAGAATATTTAGTGTAAAACTTATTTAATTACTGCTTTCTTCGACAAGACTTCTTCAGAAATTAAAAACCATAACACATAAAACCCTCTTTAAATACACTAATCTTAATTAAATATAATTAATCAATTATCCAATCAACCATAGGCAGCAATAATAAACAATAAAATAAATAATACATATATTATTTTTATTTCTTCACATATACCCTATGACGCTTTAAAAAACATTTGATGTTTATTACATCATTTAATCCTGGGGGGTTATTAGCTCTGAGATGTATTTGCCATTTGATCTCCCTTTGTTCTAAATAGTTTCTAGAACTCCCCCCCTCTAAGACTAAATTTACCTTGTTCCAAAACAGATAAAAATAACTTACTGAAACCAATACATTCTGAGCTATGTCTATAAAGTGCATTTTTGCCATCCTTTTTTCTAATACTGTTCACATGCTCTCTAATTCTAACAAATACATTTCTAGTGGCCATACCTACATAAAAATTTTGACATTTTGTTACATACTAAATGTAAACCACTCCCTGACTTTTACATGAAAAGTGTCCCTTTACTGGACTAGAAATGTGTGAAAAAAGGATGGCAAAAATGCACTTTATAGACATTGCTCATAATGTGTTGGTTTCAGTAAGTTCTTGTTCTCTGTTTTGAAACAAGGTAAGTTTAACGTTTCAGAAACTATTTAGAACAAAGGGAGACCAAATGGCAAATAAATCTCAGAGCTGATAACCCCCCAGGATTAAATGATGTGATAAACATCAAATGTTTTTTAAAAGATCATAGGGTATATGTGAAGAAATAAATATAATATATGTATTATTTATTTTATTGTTTATTATTGCTGCCTATGGTTGATTGGATAATTGATTAATTATGTTTAATTAAGATGAGTGTATTTAAAGATGGTTTTAGGTGTTATGTTTTTTTTCCTGAAGAAGTCTTGTAGACAAAAGCGGTAATTAAATAAGTTTTACACTAAATATTCTTGTGTTTCTTGTATGTGGCAGTCTTTTTTTTAATTTTATTGGTAAAACAATGCTAATAGTAATTTCCCACATTATCATCCCAGGCATCCTCCTGTCCATGTGTGTCCAGAGTCAGAACTCCCATCTTCTATAATTTCAGATCATCATAATAATAGTGATCAGGTGCAGGGGGGGATACTGCACT
Organism: Protopterus annectens; assembly: GCF_019279795.1. NCBI lineage: Eukaryota > Metazoa > Chordata > Ceratodontiformes > Protopteridae > Protopterus > Protopterus annectens. The sequence continues at coordinate 1,670,107,331 of NC_056743.1, read as the reverse complement.
GGTGAGATTGCATGCCAGTCAGTCCCAGGCCTTCAACTTGTACTCTGATCCCTGGAACTGGCACTGCAGCAGCCAGTGTTCATGGTCTTTCACGAGGAGTCCAACAATGACCCTGGAATCCAGAATGACCCACCACTGCACCCAGAAGTGCACACCCTCTCCAACACCTGCCATAGTTCCTGCACAGGTCAAACACCAAAATAATATGCTGTATTCCTGCTTAGTGAGCTTAATATAGCCTATTTTTCAAACCTTACACACCACTGGGCCATTTTTAAACTGTGTTTTATCGCTTAACACTGCACAAACCAGGTTAGCTGAGTTGAGCACTGCTTAAATTGGCAATGCTAAGCACAGCCTAGGGGTGCTGGTGCTTAAACCAAGATTGTTTTAGCAATGCTTGTCTTGGCTTAGTACAGCTTAGCAGAGCTTATCTGAGTGTAGCACATTATGATTTAAAAATAATTGGCATAATTTATATTTAGAAAATGATTGCTTATTATCCCTTCCCTGTATTCAGAACCTGCACCTACTGCACATAAGGCCATGATTCTAGCCACTTGGCTATGTGGATATGGGGAATGCTGCTATACTTTTACATATTCCTCTAAGCCAAGTTTAAGTACCACAAAGCACTGCACAAACCTTTTAAGCTATGCTTAAAGTTGACCTTTGAATCATAAATTGAATGCAGCGTAGGGGATGTGTTACTCATCTATGGAAACTATCAGTGAAATACTCCCTACACTGATTCAGTACCACCTCCCCTAGCTCTCCCTCACTAATGCACCTTCATTAATATGCATGGCGTGCTACCGATGGAGATCCGCATACATGGACAAGGTACCTTCCATATAGGCTCTACACTATGTCTACATGGATTTTATTAAATCTGGGAGTCTTTTTATTTATTGATGGCTTGAAAAAACATTACAAGTAAGGAAATAAATTTGGTCTTATTTTCTTTCAAGAAAATAAAAAAGTTGTGTTTAAGTCTTAATGTTCATAGTTGACAATGTACTAGTTACCAACCAAAAGTGGAAGTGAATGCTTGTGGGGACATATAAATTACATCTAAGAGTTTACTTTAACATAATGCAACCATCTGACTGGCATGCACCATCAGTGACTACAGTCAGCAGACAAATAGTGAAAGTGGAGCAGGTGATGAAGAAGGGGTCATGATTCTGAACATGAGTACTACATCTGGAGTCAGCTTTCACAGGCAAGCCACAGAGGACATAGCTTAGTAAATGTAGAAAACCAGCTACAGCAGGCTGCAACTTCAAGAGTTCATCAGTTAAAAAATAAGTAAATAAAATAATTCAACAGAAAGCCATTCCTGGCTTGAATAGTGCCTTAGGCAGCCAACTAATTCACATCTATATAAGGCCATCCTTGGTAACTGTAGATAGACATGAGAATAGATTTTGAAGTTTATAAAACTGATGGGGGTTTTAGATCTGAGGAAAGAAGGAAGGCATAAACAGGAAATCTATTCCAGTTCAGAACCACATGGTAAATTTAAGATAGCACCAGCAAAGCAACATCCCACACACACAGGAGCATACATATTAACTGCATGCCATTTTAAAGGTAACACTGATGTTTCATAGGAACATGCTTGTCCCTTTCCTTATAAACATACAGTATCAGTGATGAATAACAAAATGAATTGTGTGCATGGCTGCAATAAAAAAGCCTCATTAGAGGGTCCTTTCCTTTCACTAAATAAGTAAATAAAAGCTATATGGGCAGGGTCCCAGTCCATGTTGAGGCACTGGCCTCTTTTTATAATATTACACAGACAGAATGGATATATCTAGTTAGGATGATTGAAAGCTCAAGATCACAGACAAGCATGCATCTTAAATGCACATTTCTCAAGTACTAATGATTTTAGATAACAGAAAAATGAAAGTGGTACAGCGTTGTGCATTTAAGTTGCATAAATAATAAATTTACAGCATCTATTTACACCAAGGTAAGGGGAGGGCAATTTACAAATGTACATTTAAGTTCTTCATTTCTCAGCAGAGCTAACTACTTCAGGAAGAAATATATTATGTTTTAGGCAATCAGCATTTTGCTGGTTATCTAGTTTACTTATTATTTATTTTATTTTATTTTATTTAGTATTTGTTTAACAGGATGGTCTGACTTGGATGGCAATCATATCCTTTTTCAGCAGAGGCCTTGAGAGAAAATATCTACATTGATGAGAAGACACTTCTACACTGAATGTCAATAGTGTGAACAGGGCACATAGACAAAATATATAATCATAGTGTACATATACATAAGGTAGACCTAAATGTAGCTCATACATAAGTCATAAGATTTAGAGGAGTCAAGAAGAAATAGCAAGAGCAGAACAGAGGCAGGAAATAAGCTGTTAAAAGGTGTATTACAGAGAAAGGAAGAGAGAAAATGCTGCATCGGAGAATAGAGTATAAACAGTATAAATAGTTTAGAGTATAAGTTTCCACAATTTGAGTTTGATTATCAATATGACACATGGTATGACCAGAGCCATGTATAGTTTAGGTGACCTTTGAGATGAAGTTTGAAGTTTTAGTGAATGGGTACTTGTATTATGAAAAGAGGGATGGAGTTTTATTTATTTTTTTTGACAGCTGGAATGTAAATGTGTGATTTGGATGATTTTAGATGTACATTAATGCTGGATCATCAGGTACAGGTGTAGTCAAAAAGCATAGTGCAAAGAAAGGGCTGGGCAGTTGTCAGGTTGGTAGCTTAGCTGGTATGCAATTACTAGTTGAGTGTATAAAAGATGATTTGTCAATTCAAGCCATTTCAGTCCTTTTAAGACAGTATAATAATGGGCATAGGAGGGGAGGTTGGTTACAAATGTTGCTGTTTTGTTGTACCATAACATTAGTTTAGTTTTTAGGGTAGCTTTAAGGGTAGTTAGTATGTGAGAAGTATAGAGCAGAGAAAGTAAGAGGTATGTGTTTGCTAGGGTTTTGTTACACTAAACTTGGTAAGGTAGGGCTTGGATCCATAGAGTCCATTTTTTTATCCCAGTATTTTTCTTAAAAGTAAAATAAGAGAATAAACACTGTCTAATATATTGATTATACTGAATAGACAACTTTTAACAACGATGAAACTAAATCAGCTATTTACATTATTTACAAAGGCCTGAAAAATGTTTAAATATTACAAATATTTTAAGAAAAAACTTTGTGTAGCAAACACATGATGATTATACATGGTTACAATGTAGTTAGGAAAGTCTCAATTAGGTTTGGAACCTCTGTCTGTGGATTGCTAGTAAAACTCCTTGGATATAGTCTAAGTTCTTTAGCTCTGACTTCCTTGTTTATAGTTTCTTCGCGTAAGGAGAGAAATTCACCTAAACTCCGAGAGGTGATAGAGGTCCATTTGCTTGTAATACATTTCCTGGCTATTGCTAATATTGTCGATAAAAATTATGAATTTGATTTAATCAAAGAAAATGTTTCAGCAGCATTAAGGAAAAAAAAAATTAGTTAATGTGAAGTTATCTGAAAGTAAAGCTGAAAGAAAATCATCAATATCTCTCCAAAAGTCCTTAGTTTAGAGCAATCATAGAAAATATGGAACTGATCTGCATTGCATGATGTTAGACATCTCCAGCAAGTGATGTTACCTGATTTTTTGAATTTAGCAATTTTGTCAGGGGTTAAAAATGTTCTGTGTAAAAACTTCCAAGTAAATACACTGCAATATTTTTCCCAATAAGTAAGTTTTACTGAAGATAGAATTTTAAGATTTCCTGTCTGGGAGAGACTATGTAGTACACCTTTAGTCATTGCTTAGTTATTAAAATGGACCTGTAATTTAACAGAATGCTGTATAATTTGGATACTAAATTGTCAAACTGTTGGTTATTAAATAATATTTCAGATATGACTGTAATCGAGGGAGGTTGCTCTAAATATGAAGAGTTCTGTATAATTCTGCATAAGTCTTGAAAATAAGTAATTACACTTTGTATTAATAACCAGTCTTGCAGCAATAAGTTTACAGTCTCTTATAATTGCTGAAGTTGTAAAGTTTCCAAATTTTTAGTACATTGTTTCCAACAAATAACATTTTTTTGTTTCACATTCATTAAAGATGTTAATGTGAAGCGTATCTGGAAATTTTTTTGTGATTTTAAAGGTGATTTTTAGGTCAAATCAGGATTTGATATCTGCATTTGAGTATATTATTTTCTAAAGTTGTTAATAATGTTATTTAGATAGTTCAGTTTTGTGGGTTTTGTCACATTATATTAAACAGTGTAACTAAGAAGAAACCAGAAATTATTGGAGGGATGTTTGGAAGGAATTTTAAATGACAGTGAGTTTTGATTCTGTATTCTAGCTATAGTGAGATCTTTTTAATTTGAGTTGTAATTTCGATCAGTCCAATTTAATGTACGTTTAAGTAATGATGCTTTGATATAGGCTTACAAGTCATGAAATCTTAATCCACCACCATCCCAAGATCTAACATGGTACATATACACAATCCTATTTTGTTTGGGTACCATAGAAAGTTTAATAAAATTTTATTTATGAGTTTAATATAATTATTCCAATGATGGGAGTCTAGAGTCAGAATAATATTTAAAATTTGTGGAAGGAGAGTCATTTTTAACAAATGTAGTCTGTCATTAAATGAAAAAAAACATATTGTTCCAGCTGCTTATGTATGTATTTACCTGAGATATTATGTTTTTGTAATTTGTTTCTCTAGTTTTTTCCAAGTTTTTGCAAAAGGTTATCCCTAGATAGTTTAGTGAATTAACTTGTTCTCCAATGATGCTTTGGTTAACCAGTTAAGATTTTCCTTTGTCATTAAAAATATTATGTTTAGAATTTTTCTTATTAAAGTGGAGGCCTGAAATTTTTTGAAAGTTATTTATTATTGTGTCTAGTTCTAATAATTCTTTATTTAACTTAGATAAGGTAAGCAGAATATCATCCACAAATAGAGCTATTTTAGAATTGTATTGATTATAAATATTAATGCCTTTGATTTCTTGATTATTTCTTATTGATGACACTAATATTTCTATGACAAGGGCACATAACATTGGGGATAAAGGGAAACTTTGTTTAGTACTGTTGGTTATGCACTTTGAAGTGAAGGGGCCTAATTTGACGTATGCCAAATTATCTTTATAAATAGCCTTTATCGTGGTGGAGATATTGGAAATGAAAATACTTTTAGTGTTTCAAGCAAAAAAAAAAAAACAGTTTAGCAAATCAAATGCTTTTTTTATGTCTAGACCCACCAAAAGAGCTTCCTCTTTTTCTTTGTTTAAGAGTTTTATTAATGTTAATATTCTTTTGATATTATCATAAGTGTGCCTTTTATGTATAAAACTGGTTTGGTCATTATGAACTAATTGTGAAAGGAGAACCTTTATTTCGTCCACAGATATAGACATTAAAAATTTTGCAGTCATTATTTAATAAGAACATTGGTCTATATGATTTACATAGCTGCAGATATTTGTTGGATTTAAAAATAGAGATAATCAAGAAATATCTCCAAGAGGGAGGGATCAAATGTGTAGTTTGTACTTCAAACAGGATGTTATGAAGTAAAAACATAATTGAATCTGGAAAACCCTTATAAATCTCTGTTATAATGCCATATATGTTGGGATCCTTGTTAGGTTTAAGATTTTTGATTGTATTTTTTGATTGTATTTTTGATTTCATTTAGAGTTATTCATTTCTCTAGAGTTGTACTAAGATTTTCTAGGATTGCCTTCAAATTTAAAGTGATTAATTCTTGGGTTGTAACATTTTTGTTTATATTATCAGTGTTTATTGTTTGGTGAAATGCTGTCTAAAGGCTTCTAATATATCTCTGATATCAGAAACCATCTTGTTAGTACCGTCATGTAATAATTTTAAGATGTTATTTGTCTTGGAATGTAATTTTGCTCTTAATAATATATTGTGCATGTGTTTGGGAGTAAGAGCATAAGAGTTTAATTTCAGTTTTTCTAATGCTTAGTTTGTTTTGTGTGCCAACATATCTAGATATTTCTTATTTAATGCATCTATTTCTTTTTTGTTATTTGAGTTTGATGGTGATGATCTAGATCTCAAGGAGGTTAATTGAGATTGCAGGTTTTGTAGTTCTGATTCCCACTACTTAAGATTTTTCTTATACCAGACTATAGTTTTAACATAAATATATGCTTTTAGGGCATCCCAAATCATAGCAATGTTTGTATCAGGGTTATTATTTGTCTCTAAGAAGAAGTATAATTCTGATAATAACAATGGTTTGAAGTCTTTTAGTTTGGTGATATAGGCAGAAATTTTAGTAATAGTATTTAGTTTCTTGAAGTCTAATGGTATACATAAAACAACCATGGTCTGATAAAGGACAAGGAAAAATAGTAAAGGATTTAAGCTTTCATTTTAAATCATTGGTGATAAGAACATTATCTCTTCTGGTTTGATTTTTAAATCTGTGAATCAGTGTGTGTATAACAGAGTGACATGCTATTTTTAGAGTTATATGTATCATACAGATTATGATAATTTAGCCATTTCTTAAGAATTTTAGCAGTGGATGTTGGTCTAAATGGTCCACTACTTGTTGTATCAGAATGATCTAATAAGCCAGGGGTTCCCAAAGTGTGTGGCATGGTGCCCTGGGGAGCAGCGGCTTCCTCACAGGGGTGACACAAACTAATACCCTTCACTTACAATTTTTTTCTTTTGTTTTTTAATTTTTGCACTGTTTGAGGTGACGTCATCTCGTATGTGATGACGTCAGCTCTGTCAAGGCTACCAACCTGTCGGAATTGAGCAAGGAGCTCACGCATTTCCGACTGGGCTCAAATGCGAGCGGGAACCACAACAAATGGATTATGTTCGGGGAACAAGAATCGGACCTGCAGTGGGTATAGCCAGAAAGAATGAAGTCTCCATGCAAGTAAGGAAACTTTCAGAGAAGTGTGTGTGTGTGTGTGTGTGTGTGTGTGTGTGTGTGTGTGTGTGTGTGTGTGTGTGTGTGTGTGTGTGTGTGTATGTGTGTGTGTCTGAGTGACTGAGTTAAGAAGTACACAACTGAAGGATCATGTTAGTGCCTGAGAGTGAATGAGTAAGGGACTACAATGCAGACAATGTCTTGTCCGTTGGAATAAAGAGATATGTAAGGGAAAGCACCATTTTAGGAGTGAGTTTAAGGATGTGTGTTTGTCTGGTTGTTAGAGTACTTTGTGATTTTTAGTCGAGTGAATTTAAGACAGGAATGCCATATTTTAGGATGGATGAATATGCTATTTCTATCAGCAGGTTGGATATAGGAAACATACTAATCTGAAACCTTGATTTCCACAAAGAACAGCTAAGGTTAAAGTGTCATGTTTTGCATACAGCTTCTATGCACTGCAATCTACAAAACTTCAGTTGTAATAATCTGCTTCACATAACCCCGTTTCAGTAAGGAGGTGTACTCTAGTTTGATATTTTTATCACTGTACCACAGTTTCGGCATAAATGACAGGCTAAACTGAATCCTTGATTTTCTCAAAGAACTGTAAAGCTAAGGCATCATGTTTTGCATACTACCTCCATACACTGTATACTACAAAACGGCCATGAGAAAGTGATCCTTGCATAATCCCCTCCTTCTGAATGAGATGAATAGTAAAGGTCAGCAGTCATGAGGATTATCCCCTGAAAATCCAAACTGTGCCCTGACGTTGCCAACAGGCGAGGATTAACAAAATAAAAATGAATGTATTAACTCAAGATTTTACTGTAGCTGAAGTAAGTTATCTGTTTGCTAATAAGCTGATAGATCAGTATACTGCTTCAAGAAGAATAAACACAATCCCGTCTAAAGTTCCTTAAAGGTGTTGTAGTTTGTTCAATGGATAAGCTCTTTCTTTCTTTCTTTCTTTCTTTCTTTCTTTCTTTCTTTCTTTCTTTCTTTCTTTCTTTCTTTCTTTCTTTCTTTCTTTCTTTCTTTCCTTCTTTCTTTCTTTCTTTCTTTCCTTCTTTCTTTCTTTCTTTCTTTCTTTCTTTCTTTCTTTCTTCAGATCTGAAGGAGAGGGAGCAGTGATACTTTGCAAGTATTAATATTAGGCTAGTAATTATGTGGAGTTGTAAAGTTAATGTTGAGAGAGTGTGTAAGGGGAAATCGTTGTCTACCAATGATATTAGTAAGTCATATTAACAGGATGTATAGAGATGTGGTAGGAGGGAGTAGTTAGGAGAAAGGAGCAGTTAGAGCGTAAGACTGAGACTATGCACTGTTAATGAGCTGTTTCTTGCAGTCCAGGGTTTCTTTCCCACAGCCTGCATTTACTTGCTGTGTGACTTAACAAGTCACTTAATCAGATAGTGATCTGAGGCAGTTGGTAACTGGGCTAGGCTTCTCAGTGGTCTCTGTAACCACATGTCTGGTAACCACTATGAATCTATGAGCCCCCACTGTAGATTTGATCTGGGACACTCCCCCCAGTCCCATCTCTTTACCACATTCTACCTAATAGACTCCTTCTGCATTGTTTTTAGTCATTTTTAATTTAATTGCATTTTTTAAACTGTTTGGTCTAACATTGCTACATATGCAAGTGTGCTAGCTTGCACTGCATTTCAATTGTTTTGACTGCTGTTTTGGCTACTTTTCTGAATATATATATATATATATATATATATATATATATATATAAATACCTTTCCTGTAACTAGTGTAGTCCAGATTCAGATTTGCTATATCCAGGACTGTATGTACACTTCTGTGCCCCCCCCAAGCTTTCTGTGTTGGAGGGAAGCCTTCTAGCTTATCAGTGGGAGTGGTAAGCACTAGGTAACCTATCTACCACATAAGGAGTGGTTATGGCCCAGAAATTGTAGTTGTTGGCCATTTGGGCAGTTTTTCCATCTCTCTAAACTATCTGATTTAAAAGCCCACATTTGAACTTGTTTCCCCCTTTCCTGGAACTTGTTTAGTCCAGATACAGATTCTTACTTTTAGCACTTGAATTTGCTTATTCATGATCAGCACTTGTTCAGAACTTGAAAGCACTAAATAACCTACTAATTACTACAGCACTCAACCTTCCTCATTACCTAGAGGAAAACAGTTTTGGTACTTACTTTCCTCACTTGCTTAGAGAAAAACAGCTCTTGTACTCACTTTCCTCACTTATCTAGAGGAAAATAGTTTTTTTTTTATTCAGGCATGTCCAAGGGTCAGCTCCCAGTGTTCTCTCCTGTCTATCTGATGAATCTGGGCATCTTGGGGCAATGTAGAAATTGCCTCATGTACACAGTACAACCTGTGAGAGATGCACTTATCTAGCCATACTGGAGGTAAAGCTCTCTCCAATCAAGACTGAACATGACAGTCAAGAGGAGAAGGTGAACACTTGCACCACACCACACCACACTGATCAAATAGTCTCACTAAATCTACACCACCAAAATCCACACAGAAACACAAAAACATTCATGGAGGCTCTCAATAATAATCTGCTCAAGCAACAGAGACCTCCAAAGCAGAAATGCAAGCAACCTCCACCCCCAAACACAACCCAAATGACACATAGCCCACAGACTCAGTGTGCCACTCAACCACAGCCAATAAGGCAAAACAACGTACCCAACACGCTAGTCATAGGTGACTCTATAGTCAGGCACACTGATGTCCCACTCACCAGGCTAAACAAGGAGAAGGTTACTGTCAGCTACCTGTTGGGTGCCAGGATCCACCACATAACTCACGCACTCAGGTCTCTTCACAACAAGTACAAATATGACTCTGTCATTGTCCATGTTGGTGTGAACGACCTGAGACGTACCTCCCTGGACTACATGAAAAGACACATGGAAGAGCTCTCCGATCTTGTAGCCTAGGCAGGTATGACCCTAGCCCTGAGTAGCATTCTGCCATCACCCAGAAAGATGCCACAGTACAAGGACAAAATGATTGACTTCAACAATCGGCAAAGCTTCTGGTGCCATTCTAAGAGGATCCGGTATCTGTCTGCCTGGGATGACATGGTCGACAGACCACGATGCTTTGCCAGAGATGGCCTGCATCTGTCACCCCTGGGATTCTGGATACTGGCTAAGGTTCTTGCCGCCCCTATAGTGCCTTTTTGAGGCAAGGTTCAAATGATAAATTCACCACCATAACAGGAACAGGCAAGCAAAAACTGAGGGTGATGCTAATCAATGCTAGAAGTCTAAATCTCAAAATGCACTCACTCGAGGCACTCCTTAAAATGGAGAACATCGATATCTGTGCAGTGACTGAGACCTGGTTCAAGGCTCCAGAGAGCACCCCTGTACTACCAGGCTATATCTAGTACCACACTTTTCGGCCATGTAACCTGGACCGGAACACCAAAGGCGGAGGTGTGTCCATATTCATTAAGGATATCCACACCTCCAGGCTAGTTGCTCAGCATAATGCAGCCGAGGTTATCCAAGTGCAACTAACTCTGGGCAAAACTGCAATCCAAATTGTAGCTTGCTTACAGATCACCCACCATACCCCAGGATTCCCACTCCTCCTTTTTTGATGTACTGGAAAATATTAGGGTTCAACCAAACACCCTAATAATGGGTGATTTCAACTACCCCACCATTAACTGGGAAAACTACTCATGTACCAACTCCTTCACTCAATGCTTTCTGGAATTCATAAACTCAAATGCCCTGGATCAACTTATCCACACCCCCCACCAGGGGCAACAATATACTAGATCTAGTCATTACCAACATGAGTGACCAGTGTTCCACACCTGAAGTCAACGCCTCATTGGTCTGATCTGACCACAAGCTAATTACCCTAGATATCCACACCCTGCCTCCACTCCCCATTAAGGAAATCATGGTAAAAAATTTCTCCAAAGCCAACTTCATGCTTCTTAAGACAGAAGTGGTGAACTTCATGACACCCATGCAGATGGACAATACAGTTACGACTACTGAATCCTACACATATGCACTTTATAAGCACTTACATGAGTGCATGGATCATGCTATCCCAAACAGAACCAAGATGCTATCCTCCAAAAAAAGGAAGCCAATCTGGTTGTCCCCTGCCATGAACAAACTGTACAACAGAAGGAAGAAACTCTTGCAAAAGAGAGTAAAATCCCATGAGTGGAGGAGCTTCCTGGTCAGCCTCAGTAAGAAGCTGCGATCCCTGATAAAATCCTCCAAAGCTAGTTACGAAAACAAAATTGCCACTGATTCTAAAGACAACCACAAAACATTCTATAGCTATGTCAGGAATCTCAATGGCAACACTCAGATCTGCTCTGAGTTACAGCACAATGGCACTAAATATACAGACCCAACTGATATTGCCAACATCTTGGCAGATAGGTTCAGTGCTAACTTTATCCCCTCTAAAGAGTCCATCATTATACTGGAAGAATGCAAAGTTCCTGTAATCACAGCTGCACAGGTAAAAACCACACTCTCCAAAGCCAAGAACACAGCATCCATGGGACCAGACAACATTCCAGGCTGCATTCTACACAAACTACAGAACGAACTGGCACCCCACCTAAGTACCATGTTGAATCATAGCCTCACCTCAGGCTTTGTGCCTGCTGAATGGCTCACAGCAACGGCTATCCCATTCCACAAGGGGGGGCCACCATGGACCCCAGGAACTACTGCCCCATTAGCCTGACGAGCCTGGTCTGCAAGGCCATGGAAGTATCCTCATGGAACTTATAAACAAAGACATTGGTAATCTCCAAACTTTGGATCCCATCCAGTTCAGGTTTGTAAAAGGCAGATCATGTCTTCTAAGCCTGATAGACTTCTTTGAAGCATTCACCAAAGCCATAAACAAGGGTAAGGTGGTTCACACAGCCTATCTAGATCTTGCCAAGGCTTTTGACACCATCCCCCACTCTGGAATTATAGATAAACCCACTAATCTAGATATAAATCCCTATGTCACAAGATGGGTTGCCAACTGGCTCATTGACAGAACCCACATTGTGAAAGTAGCAGACTCCAAATCCGACTTCAGACCAGTGACAAGTGGAGTACCACAGTGTTCAGACCTGGGTCTTCTCCTGTTTGGTATCTACTTCCCTGAAGTACAGACTAACACAGAAGGTCTTTGGCTAACAAAGTTTGCAGATGACTGCAAACTAGGGGCCATAATCAAAACTCCTAACAATGTGGACATCCTACAAAAGGGCCTCACTGAGACAGATGCCTGGTGTCAAAGCCATAGCCTCAAGCTAAATGCCAAAAAGTGCATTGTCATTCCCTTTGGTAAAAACTCTGTACCCATGAACTACAACATAGGCAGTAGTATACTTAACACCGAAAGTATGATAAGAGACCTTGGGACACAGGTGGACAGTAGTCTCTCCTTTGATAATCACACTGTCACAGTAGTCAGGAAATCTTTCTACATGGTACACCTCATCACAAAATTTTCTCATCCAGAAAAAAAGAGGTCATTGTTCCCTTCTACTCATCACTCATTAGACCCATTATAGAGTACAACGCCCCTTTTGGTATGTACCTCACAAGACAAATACAACAACTGGAAAGGCTGCAGAAATACCTCACAAAGAGGATTACCAGCCTCAAACAGATGCCCTACGCAGACCGTCTCAAAAAACTCCAGCTTTACTCCGTCCCATATCGCCTGCTCAGAGGTGATCTCTGTCTAACATACAAAGTCCTGTCAAACCCAGAGCTGTTGGACATGCTCCACTTAAAGAAATCCCAATCCCTCCGAGCTACACGCTCTAGGGACCAAAACCTTGTCACCACAATAAACAGAACATACCAGAGGGATAGATTCCTGTCCCAGAGACTTCCCATACTCTGGAATAAACTACCTATCTATATCAAACAAAGCTCCTCATTAGCACTCTTCAAGAAAAATCTTGATGATTGGATGGGAAATAAGAAATTCACCCCAAGGATCACCTCTGTGGTTCTGTTCAACAGTGGCACAGGAAAACAATTTTCTTGGGTGGCAAAAGCCAGGGTACCCTTTTGGCTGGGCTTATATAGGCCCCAGGGCCGATAGCCTAGTACCTACCTATGAACCTATGAAAATAAGAGGAAACATGGATAAGAGCTATGGGACTGATTGTGTCATGTTTCTGTGTTAAGTTGGAGGTGAAGCCACTGAGATACTAATCAGGGTTCAAGTGATGTTTCCTGTATGAAAGCATTTGCTCATGGCTTGTTGAGCTGTTTTTCTATGGTTGTCTGAATTCCATGTAGGCAACAGCTTTCTTAATTTTCAGAATGAGGGATTCCTGGATGTTAGTGGCTAAAACAGTGAAGCAGTGGTTGGTGATGTGTACTTTGTTTCTTGGGGTTATTCATTTGGGTGTCTTTTGTGAGGTTAATCTATGATTGTAGTTCAAGATATTTGCATGTCTGATGGTCAATGCTGGAAATTTGTTTAGGGTAAATAGTTTAGTTATTAGAGATGCCAAAATGAGAGAGTTCCTCTGTTTGATAGGAAGTCAGAAGACTTTTTGTAGGATGGAACAGTGATGTTCCTATTTGGGAAAAAGAGAAAGAAATATGAAGCATTAAATGGTTTGAAAAGCTTTTGATTTTTGGAGAAGATGAGTGTGAAGAATTGGAGCCCATATTTGAGTTGGGCTGTTCTGCCTGTGTGTGCCAGGAAGTGGTAGATTTTCCATACCCATAATATCAGTGAATTTTTTCCCCTTAAAATTTACTGTAAAAGCATCTGAGTGAGTTTATGTCAACAGTTGTGTGAAGGAGAATTTAAGTGAATAAGTTAATTTATGAAGTGGTACGTGTAAATTTTGGCTAAGTATGAATGTGTGAGCGGGTGAGTAAGTGAATCAATATTCAATGATGGTGGGAAGAGGGAGTTTCTGTTAGCAGTTGTGTGACTGAGAAAAAGAATGAATAAAATGGAGGAGTATGTGAATAAGTGTGGAAATCTGAGACAGTGAGTGAGCGAGTGTATGAGTCACAGACTGAATGACTGGCACAGTTAGCAGAATAATGGATGCATTTGTGAATGGGGTGTTATATGTATGAATGTATGTGAAGGTTAATGAATAAACTGGTTGTTTTTAAACCAGTAACTGAAAGAAACATTAAATCAATTATTTTCACTGACAGTAGTAAGAAAGCATTCAAACTGCAAAATGCATATCTGAAAGAGGAGGATAAATGATAATTAAGAATTGATAATTATCCAACAGTTTTATCAAAAACAAGGGTGTCTCATTTGGTGTGATGAATCATCATGCTTACATGACATATTTCTTAGAGATCAAGCATGTTTTTTTTCCAATGGTGTTTTACAAAAACAGACAGATGCCCAGGACATTTATGAAATAGGCATCCATTTTACACCAAACTGATAATTGCTACATGGGTAGAAATTAGTTAATACAGTTACCTTTCTCCACCTCTTGACTGCCACCAGGTACTCCAGGGATGAGTATTAGATATTTGTAATGTATACCTAGAAACCATAGCTAGTTCAGCCACTGGCATTCTACCTTGATGCTCCCACTTATGCATGTTTTAGAACTGTGTATAACTTTTAACAGAATTTTAGTGTCTTGAAAAACCACAAGATATCCAACAAATTTGGCAATGTAGGCCAGAACACTTATTCACCAGAACTTGTAATTCTTATATTTACTGCTAGCAAAACTGGAGGAAACTTGAACTGGATAAGCAGCATTTTGTTAATACATGAAATGCCATCTAACTTTATGTGACATCTTATATTTGTGACACATCATGTTGTCACCTGTAACTTTGACATGCATAGTATTTAATACCATCTCCCCAGTTTGGACAACTCAGAATAAAGGGAAAAAGGTGATTTCTTTTTACTTCCCCTTTTGTGTGTATGCTATCTCTGAGGTTAGAAAACTCAGAGTAAGGAGCAAATATAATTTCTTTATTTACGTTCCATTTTATGTGAGTGTATGTAACAATGGAAGTACTGTAGTTAGAGATCTGAAATGTCAGAGACAAAGTACCTATGTTGGAGAGTACACAGTACCCTCCCACTGCAAAAAAAAATGTTTTGTGGGTTTTGTGTGAAATACCAAATTACAATATTGTGTATGTGTCCATGTTTGTTATTGTGAGAGTTAAAAGTTTGTTTGTTTATGAAGTTTGGACTCCCGGCTTTCTGGGACTCCATGACAGACTATGAGTACTGAGGCTACTGCAAGCTGGTACTCAAAGTATTTATTCCTAGCTATGCAGTATATGTATAAAGCCCACTAAAGTTACTGCTGCATACTGCCCATTCCTACACACCTGAGCAATTTGAATATTGGTGAGACATTTAGTGGCTACTACATGTAAATGTCTCCACTTAACAATAGAAATGGGGTGTGGGTATTGACAAAAACTGACATTACTTCAGCATGTTAGAAGTCTGCAGTTACTTACTGTCACTGATATTTGTGTACCTGTGAATATTGAGGTGATTGCTGCAATAACAGTCTACAATAGGATAAATGAGCTCCCACCCCCTCGTGCCTGTATCTTAAGACCCCAAGCCACTATTTAATCTCACTCCCTCTGAAGAGTAGTCAGCAGCTTCATCCCTGTTTTTAAGTTAATAAGATTGCCATTAGGTTTGCTTGCCTCTCAACCATAGTAGATCAGTGATATGCTGTTAAGCAGAATGTACACTTTTTTTGGTAATTGTCTTTTTATTGTACTTTTGAGCTTTTCTCCCCAGGTCTCTTAGTCCAGTTTGGAAGCTTCATTAAACAGATGTCAAATAAATAAATAAATGAAATATGCACTTTATGCGAGCCGCTGGAGGGCCTTTGGAAAACCTGGATCGAGCAAGGGAGCCAAGAATCGAAAAAGTTTGGGAACCACTGTAATAAGCAATTAAAATCACCCCCTAGAATAAGATTCCATTTTGAAATACTGTCAATAAAATCATGATGTTGTTTGACAGCTGAAGCACCCAATCCTGGGAAACAATAGAGGTTAACAAGCATCCAAAGTATATGATTGTATTTTAGGACAGTGATAGCTAGTAGTCCCTCGGGGTCTTCGTGCTTATATAATATGTGAGGGCAGATAATATTATTCTTCCATAGGATACTCACTCCTCTCCTTTTAGACTTAAATGAAGCATAAGCTAGTACTGTATAAGTGTTTGGTTTCCAAACATCCTTCCCTTATTTTTAAAATGGGTTTCTTGTAGGAATACTATTTGTGGTTTGTTTAATTTAAGGTATCTTAAAAGGTTTGAACTCTTCTTTGAATTACTGATGCCATTTTTATTAGGTGAGGCTAAAGACAAAGTCATGGTGATTAGTTTATCTAATGGTCAGTAATAATTGATTTTATTATCTCAAAACATGTAATGAAAATTTGAGACTTCCAAACTTTTATTTGTGTAAATGGCATGTTTACAAGGATTGTGACTGTCAATATGATGTGAAGTATATTACAATCAGGCCTGACTGCAGAAAGAAACACCAAAATAATCATATTAAAAAATAGAGAAACAAATAGTATATTTCCCCAACATGTACATAGAATTAAAAAAAAATCCCAGTTTGAAAGATGACATAAAATCAGTCAAACTACTTTCCCAAACCATCATGAGCATACCTATCAGCTCTAAAATATATTAGTAAAGAGACTTTTTCTGTAAACATACAATTGATTGAATAGTTTCCACTAAGTTATTAAAATACAATGAGGAAAAAGGAGAAATGCACATATATTAGAATCTTAAGTTACATGTGTAATACTGGATGTTGAGGTTCCTATCTTTGACATGAATTACTATATGAGATCAAATGAGTTTAAATAAGTACAAAATCTTTATCTGTTTGCTAAATCCAATAAGAATTAATATTTTAATTACATTATCCAAAAATGAACAGGAAAAAAGGAAGTTGGGTACCCCTTTTATGATATACATATATATATATATATATATATATATATATATACATGCATATATATTTCAAAAGATTCATGCACATATATTAGAAAGTATTGTGAACAACAGTAATGAACATCAAAGCAGCTTATGATCTGTCTCAGACATTTTTATCTAGTTAGAGTGTATGTCAGTTCAACTGTAAGTCCCTCATTTTGTATTTAAAAACATGTTAGTTAACCAACAGCTTGTGCAGAAATCTTTGGGATGGTGTAATGCATACATAAAAATGCATAAATGATTGCTTGAGCATAGTGATTCATCAAAACTTTAATCTTGTGTTCATCTATATCATTCTAATCAAGAAAAGCTGAATGTAAGAGTAAAAAGTCCCAAAGATTTCTCTTAGTTTAACATTAAGGGGTTTTAGAATGACTTCAGTGAAATATATTAAAATACATTATGTTAAGATGAATAGGTAAGGTTGGACTGCATTTATTTTTATAGGATTAAGAGTCTGAATATGTTATTATCTATATTATTTGTAGCAAGAATTAGTGAATAACCAAATTAATAAAGGGAACATGTGGCGACTACATTAAAATGTGCTTAATGCAGACTGTTCATCAACATTGCAAAAATAAAACTTCATATTCTTATAATGGTAATAATGTAGTGTCATATAGCTACTAAGCATTGTTAAGTATGAGCTAGTGATGATTATTATATTTCCTATATTATTAAAGCAAACTTGTTTACACTTTACACTCTATTTTATCTAATGTGTAGACGCAAATAATTTATTATGTGTTATATTCTAATCATTCATCTTGCATCTATTTATTATTTCTTTTACTTCTGCAAGATCTTCTTAACTTGATCTTGCTTTCTAAACAATCTCAGTTGAAGTGTAGCAATTTTAGATATTTTATATATAATAGTGAAATTCCAACATATTTTGTAATAGAGATGTAAGTTATAGGTTCATCAAGGAAAATAACCTTATCATTAACTAGACTGTATTGATGTAGCAATGCTTGCTGTTTTTAAGTTTAGCACCAGAGACTTTAAATATCAACTCATTCATTTTAATCTATATTAAATTTAGTTGTTTGCACCTTTTATTTACCTTATAAGAGAAAGATGATTCTTAGGAGTTTTTCTTGCTCAAGATTCTTACATTTATAAAACCTTGCATATAGTCAAACTCTGCCGACTGGACGGGCTTGAGGCCACCATCTTAGTGAAGCTATCTACCATATCATAATCACATTTGACTGTGTATTATTCACCCTAAGTGCTGTTAGCAAAAGTTCTGAGTACTGTTTGAGAGTAGAATCCAGGACTGTCTCACACGTGTTCTTGTCCGCATAGTAACGAAGCATGTTTTTTTTTTTTTGTTTGTTTGTTTTTTTTGCATGTAACTGTTTTAATATCTACAATTTGCAGAACTACAACATCTTATTCCCAAACAATTTTATTAGATGACTCCCATATAAACCCTCTAGCCTTATGCAATACTATTAAAAGCTGTTAACCAGGTTCTGCTGTACAAATACTCTGTACTTGTCTTCACTGTAATAGAACTTCCTTGGCACTGAAGCTCGAGGGTAAAGTTATAACAAGATAGTCTCAAAAGTTGCACAGTTTGCTGTCTTCAAGTATAAAGTATTACATAATCTGGAAGCACTACTTGAGACTTTAAATTGTGTGTATATTTATGTTACTAAGTATGTACTGATTTAAGCATATACTTGTTTCTGTCAGCTTTAGTTTAAATTAACAATCATATTAAACTGTTATTTTCTAATTTCTAAGCATTAACTTGAAATTAGTAACTTTTTCATATAAATAAAATAATCTAACTTACTTAAAGGAGAACCTCACCCACAGACTCAAAAAGAAATCTTTATTTCATCATGGCTTGATGTTTCCTACATTTTAACACTATTCTGGGACTATTTACAGGTGTTTAAATATTTTTATACATAATTTCTGAGTATGGCCACATGGAGTCTGACATCTTGAAGTAATTCTGATTGTTTAGTCTGCTTTTAGGTATCCCATACTTCAGTGCTTGTCTGTAAAATATTACATCACACAAGCCTCTTTCTCCCTAAAGCTCCTGTCACTGCATTGAGTTTACATGCATACACTGCTGTCTTTCAGTCAATTAGTTTTAAGTAATATTTCATGCCGTTCAATGACTACTTAAAACACAAACAGAGCAAATGCCACAAAACAGACTTTCAAAGTGCTTTTTACTGTTGCTTCTTTTTAGAATGGCTAAACTGCAGTCTTTTGTGAAGCCTGAATTTGTACTACTTTGACTCATCTACCATCCTCCTTCACACCTAACTTTCCTAGCTGTCAAAGTGCTAAGGGTAATTTGAGCTGTTACCTACTGTGATTGACAGCTCACAGCAGGAGACTTGACTCATGCACTGTTTCCTTGTTCTAGCCTTTACTTTTTGTATGGGTAGGGTAAGGACCAGGGAGCTGTGACATGACAGGATAGCTGGGTTTTTAGGGCAGTAGAAGTGATGTCAGTTTGGGGATGGAAATGGGCAGAAAATTTCAGTATCCAGTGGCCTTGATGACATCAGTGAACTGGAGACTCTTCCAGGGTGGGACAAAAGTTTTGTGAAAGTGAAACCAACACAGTACAGTAAGGTACTGTTCTAGTGGAGAAAAATAATCAATTTAAAATATTTTAAATGCTGTATTGTTGTTTATTCATAGCAGGGGCAGTAAACAGGGAGAAAAAAGACAACGAAGTTGAGCATTTACTAATAGAAGACCATTGCTGTGCTTTAAATGTAGCAGTCTGAGTGTTTTCAGCTTTAATTAGCAAGTTTGAAGCTAAGGGCACATCTCTAATACCATTCCCAATACTTCCTGTAGGATGCAACATAGCAGAACAGACCAACAGCTTCCAGAAGCCTTAGAAGACAGAACAGTTTAAAAATGGCAAAAGGGTCATTTTGAGGTAAGAAAACACTTAATCTCAAATGTAAACAACATTCTTTTAGTAAAAAACAGCTTAGTGAAGTAAAAAAGGAAAAAATAAAGCTAAAAAATGGTGCCATGTTTACTCGTCTTTTTCTTGGTTTTGCAAAGATTAGCAGATACTCTAATATTAATAAAACATTAAACTGAGTATTTAAGGTTACATAAATAAAAAAATCTAATATAATTAAGTAATTGTGACACTTTATTTATGTAGTTGGATAAACAATCTGCATTAGTATTTTAATAAACATTTATATGTGTATGCACCATAGAGCCTGCCCACAAATCACTTAATGAAGCAGCTGCACACATTAGATTTAATAACAGTGCCTTATCTAGAAATCAGCTCATTGTTTTTTCTTTTTGGCTATAAATTATCTCAGTATGCAATGAGATTAAACTTTTTAAACAATTTCTTAGTATTATTGCTGTAGGTTAGCTATTTGCTCTGTGTGTTAAATGATATAAAAACATTAATGGTGCAGTTAGCATGAATTAAGAAATATTAATCACTAAAAAAAAAGATTTGATTATTGATTTACCAGTTGATTTTTGAGAGATGAATTTGCTGTGCCAGCTGAAGTCTCTTTTTTTTTATTTCATTCCATTTTTTCCAGATGCTCTCTTTAAAGAAGACAAGGAAAAGTCCATATCCTCTGGGATTTTTGCTAGGTTACTGTTTGTTATAAAGGAGATAGCTTCATCCAGGTTGTTAAAGGTTCTTGTACCAGAAGAGAGGTGCATTTTGATTTTTGCCGGATACAATATTTGGGCTCTAATGTTGTTTTGTTTCAAATGTTTAACAATTGGCCAATATTTCTTCCTCATTTCCAGAATTCTTGCAGAGTAGTCATTGTCAAATCTAATGGAGTGTTGGTTAAATTTAAATGGGAATTTCCTCCAAATTGTTTTTAACACTGGTTCCTTATCAAGGTAAGAAAGGAATTTTACAATAGATCTCAGAGTTGCTGTGGAGGATGTGGGCACTGGCTTACCAGTTGCCCTATGAACTCTTTCTTTATCAAACAAGAGCCCATCTTGTAAGACTAAAAATTTGGGAATCCAATTATTCAAAAATAAAATCATGTTTTTACATTCTGCCTTTTCTGGTACTCACGAAATTCAGATATTTCACATTCTCTCCAATTTTCAAGGTCATCAGTTTTATTCAGTAGCCATGTATTTTGTTTGAGAAGAAAGTCTGTATGTAGCTCATCCTCCTTTAATCTTCCATCTATGTCAGTTATGGCTGTCTCCATGTCCATTACTGTATTTTGATGTTGTTGAAAAGGAGCTGTAAAAACATCAGTTTGTTTAGAACTATTCGCACTTAGTTTCTCCAGCTTTTGGAAGTCATCTGTCTTCAGTGATAGTGATTGTAGAGTAGAATACATCAGCTGTAGCTCTTTCCTCAGTACAGCATCCGATTGTGACGACTTGGAGTTGTTCATTTTCCTTCAAGTTCAGTCTCAACTAATTTGACAGGAATTGTTTTGAATAAAAACTTCAAAGTTTCTAAAGTTAAAATTTAGACTATTAGTAACTAGATTTAATAAAAGTTAAGGATATATGTATATTAGTCTAACTCCTGAGTAATATATTAATTTTATAGAGCTCAGAAAAAATGCTGTGCTTAGCTGGCCATCTATGTTCCACCTCTGGAGAGTCCATCGTTTTTAATGTTTTCTTAATGAGATTGCCATGATGGGGACAAAACTTGAAGTGTTTATTATGACAGCAAGAAATCTGGTTTGAGCAACAAGTTGAAGGGGTGTGGTAATATGAAAGGTTATGATAAAGGAGTGTTGGGTGGATATATTAACAATTATGTCCATCTTATTCCTGTCAGTGACCCTGAAGCATTTTCTTTAAGAAGATTACAAACTATTAATAGGTAATTACTTTGGTGTAAGTTGAGAAATGTGTGACAGAATGGTGTTGTTAATATGTGCCAATGATGAGTCACAAGCAAACACTGTCTTACTGCTTTTATATAATTTGTTGTTAAATTGGATATATGATTCATTTGATGATTGTCAGTAGATATGTACTATTCATGTCAAATTTAGTAAAAAAATATATATAGCCAACTGCTGTGCGATAGAGCTTTTGAGGTCATAATTCAAGTAAGCCGACAAAGGCTTATTTGTTTAATAATCCATCACAATCAAATGCATCAATTTAGATCATTAAGAAAGCTAGTACCAAGTATCATGCACTTATTTAAACATGGATAACTCTTGGGTTACAGTTATGATGTAGCAAAGAGTCAAATGGAAGTGAGTTGGATAAATAACATCTTAGGTGGTCTGGGTGGGATCCTTAGCCATTAAAACTTTTGTTGGCTGCATAGGTTAGAAGAAGGGGTGGGCATCAATTGCTACAGCTCCTGCTATGTGGCTTTCATGTGACAATGCAACAGTGTAGAAAAAAAAGAATTGCTAATTGGTGGCACTGTATCAAACACACACTCCCTATATATCTCAATTCTACATAAGTGGAAATTTTGTTGCACACTCCTTTGGTATGGAGGGATGAAAATCCAACTGATATCCAGATGGCCTGTGTTTGATTACCAGCACAAGTACTAGATGGAGTGTGGTGCGGAAGATGAGGATGAGCTCCCATTGTCAGCTCACCCATCTTGGGATGAGTCATGAGGGTCTGCCTTGAGATGGCTGACTCCTAGAGAGAACAGTACATTTAACTCCCATGGGCTAAACCCTGCAAAATATGGCCTGCTTAGCAACGTGTTTATAAACTCTACTGTTGTTTATGTAAAAGCATATAAAAAAGCAAGTATATATTCAATATTATTTTCTGTTACTACAACTGCATCATTTTCCCAGGGGTTAACAGAGCTAATAGAGATTTAGTGTGCCACCACAGGGAACTGGAGCTCCAAAGAGGTGGAAGGGGAGTGACGTTCACATGGTCTGACAGTCTGTCCTGTTCCCTTTCTCATACTTCTTCTGACCTCTATGGTAATGAACGGGTTGAAGAGGACCTTGATTCATGGTATGAATCAGCTATAGGACTCTTGCCCAAGCTGCAGAGTGCCTGGAACTCACTCCCAAACAGATAAATGAGAAGGTGAAATGGACAAAGATATGGATACTACAGGGAAAGACCTGGTGTTGGAAAGATAGTGGTCTCATATATTCAGGTTTGACTGTAGCTATTGTCTGTTAACTTTTAGAACAAGTGGCAAAGGAAAAGAGATTGATGTGGCATGCAGAACATTTAGTCAATTTGTAGATACTTTACTGAAAGGCAAGCAGCAGTTGTCAGTGAGATTTCTGTTAAGATATCAGTCATTCAAGTGTCAGAATGGAGTTGCAGTGAAATCAGTGAAGATGCATTTAGGGATATTAATATTTTTTGCATTCCAGGTGCTGGAGATCACAAGTTATACTAAGCATTTAGGTGTAGCCAGAATGGTGAAGGGTTGGGTCAGGTTGCCTGCATGAAAGGTAGAACAGCAGGTGTTCCTGGATCTAGGACCTACTGCTAGATCTATTGAAGGGCTTTAATGAAATTTATACTGATTAACACTCCTATGCCATATTAACCATATTTTCATAGTACATGGTATTTAGAATAAGTGAGTTAAGAGGTCAGAGGAAATCATGACTCAGAACCACTGCAACAGAGTTAGATATCTCTCGCCCAATAACTGGTCATAATTTAATTTACTGTTCCAGTACCTTTCTAACCTTAAAGGCTATAAAATGGATTAATTTCCAAAAGAACAAGTAAGTCTTCCTAAAATGAGAAAAGGAGAAAGGTTGAGCCCCATTTGCTGTACCTTGACCTTGAAAGTATTAGATGGTGAGACTATCTTTGCAAAAGTAAACAGGGGAATTTATACTTTCAGACCTTTAAATCAGTCATAAAGTAGTCATGAAGGATCAGGAGCATTCATCTGACCCTATTATGCATTCATTCAGAATAACCAAAGCCATTAATTTGGCCAAGGCCAGGGCATGTGAGTGGATCATAAGGAAGATAGGCAGGTTTTTGCCCAAGAAGTGTTTTCATTACCTAACATAAAATAATAGAAAGGGAGTGTACAAGTACAAAAAGGAGGAGAAGATCAACAGTGCAAAGAAAAAAGCCAAACAGGTATCTATAACACAAAACATCTAGAGGTTTAAGTGTTTGAAAAAAAATCTGGATACTAAGTTATTTCTTCATCTTTATGAATATATATATATATATATATATATATATATATATATATATATATACACACACACACACACACACACACACACACACACGTATATATATATATATATATATATATATATATATATATATATATATATATATATATATATAAATATGGGTCTCCTTCAGATGGTTGAACTTTTAAAAGCTCAACTTTCATATGGCCGAGACCATATGATCGAATTTTTAAAAGTTCGAACGGTCTGAATGGGGATCTCCATAGAGCACAAAATGTGAAGATTTCCCTTTACCACAATGTAGTACAATTTTGGAGTTGGTTTATTTAAATAGCAGGGGGTGCATGGGGGATAGCACTATTTTTTTTTTTGTTTATTTTTTTTTTTTCATATTGTCAAACATTCAAATGTTCGATCATATTGTCTCGGCCATATGAAAGTCAAATATTTGGATGTTCGATTATGTGAAGTAGACCCATATAAATATATATATATATATATATATATATATATATATATATATATATATATATATATATATATATATATATATATATATCATCAGTTAAATTATAACAAGACATTATTCACTGGCACTGAATTTATGGAAAAAATGAAGGGAACAACTAATTCCAACAGTCCTCTTCAGAATAATTTAACAGGAACAGCCAAGTGTGTTGACCATTTACCTAGGGATTAATGACCCAGGTTAGTTCAGTACTGAAAGTGGATGATGACATTAGATATAAAAAAAAAATCGCCATTGAAGCTAGTATAACTCAACTGATGGACACTGATAGGGACTGAAAATAGTACCAGAAAGCAGGGGTCACTTTATGAGCATAGACTTAGACCCCATTTTACCTAAATATCAGTTCAGTCATTGAAGTTCTCTGGTAAAGTTTTCACTATAGGGAAGAGAAAATAAAATTAAAAATAAACAAGAAAACAAATAAAGACTGAGTAGGAAAAGAAAGAAAATGGGCAAGTGGGACTGATAAATGTGAAAAGAAGCTAGTCATTTAGATGAAAGGAAGGGAGAACAGTGTGCATTTTTTTTAATGTTTGTAATATAGCCTGATGGGTCAAACGTTGAGGGACATGGGGTGTTGGTAGTCTTTCCAGGTAAAGAAACAGGATAGAGCCTGGGGAGGTGAACACTTATCAGAGATCTTAGGGATATATTAGTTAAGACTTTTGACTTCAAATCCTGTTTTTTAAGAGCAGGGCAATGGTTAGAAAAGGTTTGAGGCCTGACCATCAAGTTAAGATAATATAAAAGGTTAGGAGCTGATACAGACCTACCTGCTTCATAAATTTAAGGGCAGGTTACACTTCCCCAGATTAGACATGATTGGACATTGCTCAGGGTATGGGATTTTATCCTTTCCCTAAGAATTGTGTTATCTTGGTGTTATATTTAGCAGGGGATATTGGGGTGCAGCAACCCATATGGGGGTGCAGGGGACTTGCCCCCTTGCAAAAGCTATGTTTTGCTTTAGCATTTGTTTTAAATGTTTTATGTGCACTGAGACTGATGCTTGGCACATAAGCCGTAGAATGTCAACGTGCATGTCGATTATTTGGTGTTGTCATTATGCTTCTCAACATTAGTGCTGTTCAATAAAAGTAAGTATATATATATATATATATATATATATATATATATATATATATATATACACACACACACACACACACACACACCTGCACACACACACACACACACATACACACACACACACACACACACACACACACACACACACACACACACACACACACACACACACACACACACACACACACACACACACACACACACACACACACACACACACACACACACACATATGCACAAATACATGTATATTGGCAGCTGGTGCAAGCCATACCTTTGTAGATAAATTGACTGTTATCAAACAAGCAAGAAAATATACACATAAATAAATACATAAATAAATAAATAAATATACAATGCATTTATCATTAAGTGAAGTCATTCTCCTTAAATGGTTTTCTTTGAATCTGAAGCAAAACTGTAAATTAGAGGGTTATTCATATATGTGCTGTGAAGACCCTTTCACATGCATTGCTGATGAATGATATTTATCCCTTTCATAATCCACTGTTGTTTATTATTTATTTATTTACTTTTTTCATGAGTGATGGCTTTGGTGAAATATTTAAGTGACTTGAGTTCAGTATTTTAATGTTGTTGTTTTCCCGGTTAGGGGTCGCCACAGCGGAACTCCAGTCCGCTAAGGATTGGCAGTAGATTTTTAAGTGCCGAGTTGCCGGCCCTGACGTACAATCTTCGACGAAGGTATACCCATTCATGCATCTCTACACACAGAAGATGCTCTAGCTGAGAATCGAACAGGACAATGTCTTACTGTGAGGCGAAAACGCTACCGCAGCACCACCACCTTTTATAACCAGATTGTTGGTCATGGTGGTGCACTGGCTAGTGCTGTTGTCTCACAGCAGGAGGTTCTCTGGTTCAGTTCTTGGCTGGAGCACTTTCTGTCTGGAGTCTGCATGTCCTCTTCTCTGTGATCAAGTGAGTTTTAAAGACATGCAGGTGTGTGTGTGTGTGTGTGTGTGTGTGTGTGTGTGTGTGTGTGTGTGTGTGTGTGTGTGTGTGTGTGTGTGTGTGTGCATGTGCCTTCTGTGAAGGTTGCGCACCAGGCTGGCAACTCAACACCATACAGACTCCACTGCCAATCAATCTGCTGACCATTGGTCCACTGTGGCAACCCATAAGGGGAGAAGGTGACATACATTGCTAATTTTATGCCCAGGGTCTGTTTTGTATAGAACTAGTGATAATGAGCAATGTGTAGCAATCGGTTCCATGGAGAGATGGGAAGGAATACTCCAAGTGTATCATTTTGGCAAGCAGCTGCAAAGTGATGCTTGCAGCCTTTCATGTTTATATCTGATGACATAATTTTTTCACATAAGACTATAACTTTTGCAGATATGAAATATGGTTATATATAAGACATACAGCAGAACATAACAATGGCTTTTTTATGCCTAATTGTTCTGGTTTGCTTTGCTGTGAATAACGCGTGTTCTTTAGCATACTTAGTAAATAGCTCATATAAATGGCAAACCCTTCAGAACAAACTATTTTTTATAGTGGTAGCATTCTTTAGGTTCCAGGTCTTAAACCAAATTTTGTAAGTTCTGTCTGTGTTACCTGGTTGTTGAGATATTTAGAAAATAATAGCTATAAATATCTGCTTAGGCAGTCAGTAGGAGTTAACTGTAGATGCACCTGGAGGCGTCACTCGGATGTAATGAAAGGCATATTTTGCTTCCAAATTAGGTTTTGTTAATGGTATGAATATAAGTATGAGCATTAATTTTCTATTCATCTCAAACAGTAGTAAAGCCATGCTGTCATGACACTCACTTTGCTCAAGGCAAAGAAACTAATCCTAAACAGAGTACTAGTCCATCAATAATGATTCTGGAAGAAGAACAGAAATGAACAGACGGTATCTACTTATCATAGGACAGTAAGCATAAGGAGGTAAGTACAACAGCTATGCTGACAGTGGTAAAATGGCAAGGCGACTTCAGTTAAAGATTTACTAACTAGGAATATATTATACCATCAAATAAAAGATACAGAAAGGTGAATTATCAGATATATAACAGACTAAAGAACATAACACTTGCAAAGTGGCTTTGACGATCATTGCTAACTTATGTTTGGTGATTGTAAACTTGTATTTATTTGCAAAATGGCATTCATGAAGTACTCTCAGAAACCCTTCTAACCTTAATGCTTGTTACTAATGCTACCAAACAGAGTTTTGTTTGCTTTGGGCCATAGTCATTCAAACAAAAGAAAAAATAAATGCTAGAGTTATTTTCAAGTTATAAAAAAAATCTACAAAATGATTTATACATTGTGTGCAAAGGGTTTTATTATTGAAGCCCACTTTTGGGCTCCTTGCTCATCTTGACAATGAAAATTCCTTCATCTCCAGATAGATCCTGCCAGTATATATTTTGCTGTTTCTTTGTTAGTTTCAAAGCTGACAGGATACAGGAGATTTCTCATCTGCAGCTGCTTTGCTTTCTGTTTACAGACCCTTGTTTAGCCTGCTGCTGCAGCTACCACCATGCCTGCTGATGATAGGAAGTTTACAGTATAGGAGGCCAAAGAATCTCTTAAAACAGCATTTCCTGAACAATTAAAAGTCACCACTACCTTGGCAAAACATGTCATCAAGGTGCGAGAGATGCACAATGAAAACTTGCAATATATACTCTGAGTATCAGCTGCTCAGACTATGTACTGTAGTTTTATCTTTGCAAATGGATAAACGGATATTAGGAGGATTGGAAAGATTTATGCATTTTATGGTCTTACTTTTGCCTTTGGCCAGAGGTGTGGTTACAATGGAGTTGATTACATAAGCTAGGAAGTGTTGCCTATTCATGAGGGCTGTGAAGGGCTTACTTGCGCTTGATATAAAAAGATATAAATTTTCAAAAATGATGTTAATTTAATCTTGCTTTAACTTAAACAATTTTATGTCAACAATGTTTAATCTCTTGGTCTGAAACCACAGCTGACTTGTAACTTCAGGAGTTTTCTCCTGTATTTCATACCAGCAGTGTTTAGCTTTCTTTGCAAGTATGCCCTCCACTCCTGCCTTTAGAAATATCGTAGAGAGTCCTCTGAACAGTAAAAACAGGACTCTTTTTTTCAGATGTCAGACTGTAGCCTTTTGATTAAAAAAAAAAACACTATGATGGTTTGAAAAAAATAATTTTCTCATGAAGACTTCTTGGGTGCAACTGCTTTTTATGTTTCTCATTTAAAGGCCCATTTCTGTCCGAAGCTCATTTTATTTAGTCAGCTAGATGAATTTGTTGCAGTATTGATAAAATAAACTGTTGGCGTTTTTTTCATAGTCATTTTTCCATTATTGCTTTATTAGGGAAATTAACCTTTCTCAAGTAAAAATAAAATAGCCATATAATTACAGCTGGATTCTATTCTGGAAATATTTATTGGCAGTGTAAACTACTCAATTTATTTAGCACAGAGTACTAGCAAAACAGTGCAGAGGTTTGTGATATTGTTTTTATTACAGTTTAAAACATATCATAAATACTGTGAAATTATGCACACTTCCTCTATGCTCTCCTCAAAGCAATGGCTGGAGGAACATGACTTTTGCTGTCTTTTACCAATGACATTGCAAGCAATTATAGCCTCTGCATCATTTTACTCAATCAGTATATAGCAATCCTAACTTTTTTCTTATCTTTCTTTTCTAAGTAGGGAAATGGAGGAGGTAAAATAAACCCATCTGAAAATTCCATTACAGCATATAAATGTCCTTTCTAGAAATTTCAAATACATTTTTTTGTAGAGAAAAGGAAACAGAGCAGAACAGGCAGAAAATATAGAATATGGACCATATCTGCATTTAAATGGTGAATTTGTTTTCGAAGTGTGACACCACCACCTTACTGTATCACTGGACAGAAGAGTGCTAAGTCACACAAGCCAAGATTCATGTACCAAAAAAGGGAAAAAAAGATGAGAGATAATAAGAAAGGGAACTGCGTGTGTGTGTGTTCATTTATTTAAGATTTATTTGGACCTGTTGTCGTCATGGCAGCAGTTACTCATTGAATCAGCAGCCTACCTTTCAGTGCATTATATTAACAAGGTCATACAGCATTATGAATCTCTTATGTGCAAAAGTTAGTAGTTTGAAATGGGTCTATAACTCAAAACACATTGTGAAATTGCAATTCAGAAATGCTGTGGTTACATGCGGGGGGGGGGGGGGTAGTCATGATAACACCGGTCATTGTAGAAATATAAGCAGTAAACATCTTCACTTTGCTACACCTTATGCAATATTTACTCTCTAGTAGTAAAAGACTTGACATAAAATACCATTATATTGACATTAAAAAAGTTGAAAGTAAGTAAAATAGCCGATGATTTGTCTGAGGCCACTAGACTTAGCAGAGTAACTATATTAGCAATGATTTATATTATTAAAAAAGTCAAATATTAGGATAAGATTACAGCAACTTCCAGAAGTATAGAGACATGTAGCCTACACTGTCTTTCTTCAATTCGAAATGATTTTAGTAATTAAAAGGAGCAAAAGTTTACTCAAACACAAGTTAATACTGATCCTCGACGACCTCATTTGGTGATTTCCTTTTACACTCCTTTTCTAGCAGAAGAATTTCAGAATGCATTATTCATCATTAAAGTATTAAAAATATAGGCTGATGATACAAAAGCGTGCCACAAAAATGTTGTCAGGCATGCTTTGAAACACCCAAAGGTATAAAAGAAACTCTTACATCATACTAAAGTTATTCTTATGGAATATCTTAATTTTTAAATGACTATAGATATGGCTTTGGTGATGTTTAAACACAAAGAATAGAACAGTAACTGTTTAAGAATTGTAATACATATCCATCTTTATAAGGGGTCTATATTATAACATCGAATTCTACAAAGATCAAATGTTATAATATCGAACCTGTAATGTCAAACGCTCAAAACAGCGAAGGTGCAGGACACCAAATTCTTTCCCAGGGAAAGAATTCGGTGGGCCGTTGCTGTGGCTTCACTGTTTTCAGCGTTCGATATGTTTTAACATTATGGGTTGGGTTCAGTTAAGTGTGCGATTGTGTGTAGGTTAGGGTTATGTGGCGGGTTAGGTGAGTTAGGGTTAGGGAACTAGTCAGGTAAGTGTGCGGTTGTGTGGACGTTAGGGTTAGGGCACGGGTCTGGTAAGTGTGCGATTGTGTGTAGGTTAGGGGCGGGTTAGATGAGTTAGGGTTAGGCCGTGGGTCAGGTATGTGTGTGGTTGTGTGTAGGTTAGGGTTAAGGGGCAGTTTAGGTGAGTTAGGGTTAGGGCGCGGGTGAGGTGAGTGTGCGATAGTGACAGACCTTAGGGTTAGGGTTGGGTTAAGGTAAGTGGATAGCTAGTAGTGCATGTAAAGTTTAGTTTAGGTTTAGGTGTAGGATTTTAAGTGTATGTGTGTGGATTGCTGTTTTTTGTGTGTGTTTGTGTTGTGTGTATGTTTCTCGGAAAAGCAAATTTTTTCCCTGGGATAAAATTTGCTATTCTGACTGTTCGATGTTTTCAGATTTCGGTGTTTAGGGTTCGATATTATAACATTCGATGTTTACGAACTTCGATGTTATAATATAGACCCCTTTATAAGCCTAAAACAAAGAGACAAATAACTAAAAAAAATAATAACTTGATCCAGCAAACTCAACAATCAACATGATATTGCCAGAGTATGTTGTGATGTGGAATTATGTACCTGTAGCAGGACAAATCTTCAACTCTACCTTTAAGTTATTTTTTTGTATGCCCTTTCACTTATAAGTATATCAGTGCCTTTAAAGAAACTGCAGCTACTGTGATTGCTGTATCTTGAGGTCATGCATAATATGTCTGTATAAAGTAAAAATTCTTGCAGTGGGATTCAACAAACTCCATGTAGGCTTTGCAAGAAGCCTACAAGGAGTTTACACGTGTGCACAGTGATGCACGGTGAGCATCAGACCTCACTGCATATTCATGCTGCGTACCACATTTAAGCATAGATAAGTGAGGTTTCATGGCTGGCAACACAGGAAACTATGTAAGTGATGCAGATAACACTTCTGTTTAAATCATGGCACTGAAGGTTAGCGATTTTGTGCAGAACCCAACAATTATTACAGGGCTTCACAGATAGCTCTCAATCTCTTAGTTGAAGACATCTAGACAAAAGCCAATTTAATGGGGACAATGCCCCAAATATAGAGACACATTTTACATATTTGCCCTATAGAAATGTACTAGAATAATCAGGGGTTTACGATAAGATATATGTTATGAAGGCTTTGAAGTCTGAAACAAAAATGTATATAATTATTGAGTCACATCAGTCCTGAGATTATACCAGTGATATGGCAGAAAGCCACACATTTGATAAAGAACACATCTGGACATTTTGTGAAAATCTGGATGACATCAGCATAGCATGTTGGAAGGCCTACATTGAATAGAAGCGTAGGCATGTGCAACTATCAAAATACTGTCGCTCCATGGGATTGTAGTGGTAACTGTAGTATGCACACTTTTGCTCTCCAGGATAGACACACACACACACACACACACACACACACACACACACACACACACACACACACACACAGAGACAATTGAATGTAGTGAGAATAGAACCCTTGTTTAAGTACACAGGCTATAGAATTCAGTAATTTTCACCAAGGGCTACAGCACAAGTCTGGCTTTTATAAGACTGCAGATCAACTTATAGTGGATAACATCAACATGGCATGCTGGGCAGAAGATACTGGGAGGCCTGCATAGGTTTATAGCTTCATAAGTTCATAGGAGGTTACTAGGCTAATGGCCCTAGGGTGTTTACAAGCCTAGCCATGTAAAAACACAAATACCCTTATTGAGCATAGTTAGATGGCCATTGTTAGCACAGTGATGTTGTGATCAGCACTGAGTTGTTCTGTCCATGAGGGATATAGTTGCCACCCCAGGGGTGAATTTATAATCATCCATCCAGTTGTCAAGGTTGAGCTTGAATAGGGGCCCGAGGAGCACTGCTTCACATGCAGTGGGTGCTGATTACATAGGAGTGGCAACCGCTGGGAGATATATCTGTATCCCCAGCATGTTCTCCTTATGTCACAGGCTTGGTTGTGATCGCTGGAGCAAGTTATTATTGTCCCATTTGATTTGCAGATGTCCAGCATTTTCAGTAGGGCATGGTCTGAGACTGCTCTGTAAGACAGGCATAGGTCACCTCTCAGCAGTCTGCATGATATTAAGTACAGTGACAGGTCTTTCAGTCTCTCCATGTTTGTCATGGTTTGGAGGCCCCGGATTCTTTTAGCCACAAACCTCTGTGTTTTCTTCTTTTGCTGCAGGTATCTGGTGAGGTGCAGACAGTAGCAGCATTGTACTCAGTCGGTCATTTGATAAGGCAAGAGGACAGCAGAGCTATGACCTCTCAGGTCTTGGATGTGATGGCCTTATTTATGAGCTGAGCAATGTAGAATGTGTGTCTCACCACTATGGATACATAGTGATTGAAGTGTAGATTGGTATCAACATATGTTCCCAAGTCTCACATCACTGTATTTGAGCTTAGAGTGGTGCTATGCATATCATAATTAGCAGGGGTACTTCATTGCTAAAGGGGGTAATGAGGCATTTTTTGCTTTAAGGTTCAGTCCTTGAGTTTTGCACCAATCATTTTGTCTGTGTCAGCCCCTTCTGCAATATATTAACATACCTAGGGGACTCTACATGACTGCTTCCACTTGACAGTCCTCTGCAAATGTGGTAAGCCACAGGTTATATACCTTTGCCTGAACTTCAGAGAAATAGTTTTCAAACAGTTGAGGGCTCAGCACAGATCCTTGTGGTATTCCACTGGTAAATGGTCTAGTGGTGGAGATGTGGTCTGCAACTTTGACAGAGTGTGTTCTGTTGGTGGGCCATTTGGCTATCCTTCTAGTAATGTATGGGTTAATCCCCAGATGGGATAGTTTCTCTATGATACCTGAATGGAAGATAGTGTTAAAGGCCTTGCAAAAATCAACATTGCAGTATTTCCTGTTATTCCTCAGCCAGGTCTTTGGGGTCATTATCAAAGAATTCCACAATGTTTAATAAGCAAGATCTACCCTTGAGAAAACCAAAATGGTTTGGGTCAAGTGTAATGAAGGTAATCTATGACCCTGTTGATAAGGTCCATGCTGATCCCTTCCCTAGCATTGCAGATAAGGCTTTTCAGGCTTATGGGTCAACAGTTCTAGTTCCGCATGTTACCAGATTGATGTGCATTGCATATCACACATTTGATATTAATATCTGCAGTGCAGGCGATATATGTGTGAAAAAAGTACTGAGACATCAAGGTTGCAGTGGTCAGGGGGAGGAAACACATGCCTGTCTTGTAAATATGTTGGACGCCTGGGCATCCCACCTCTGTGCCCTAAAGTGTGCATCTTCCTATCCAATGCCAGCCATAACTACCAGCAAAACTAGAGCAATATAAATGGATGGTTTCCTGCCAATTCCAGTTATTGTATTTACTGGTAGTGCACAGACCCGAGCAATAATGCCAACTTCATATATGCAATGTTAAGCAGAGGACAGCAGTGCCTAGCAGGAAGGAATTAAATAATTGAAATTGGAAGGTTAATCTGACACTTGGCCTTAGTTTGAGGGGTGTGTACTGATGTAGCCTGGAAATTTATACTGGAAATTGAAAGGTAACTGTTAGGTGAGTTACGTTTGCAGACATGCAATGGGGGCATAAATGTAATGACCTTACATATTTTTTGTCTTTATGCAATGAGAAAAAATTACTTTTACAGTGTGGGATTCAAACCTAGGCATAAGGGACAAAGCATTTTTCCACAGTGTTGATTTTCCATCTTTGCCACAGAAGAAGTGCTAATAAGATGTAGTCAGGAATCATACATAAATACAGGTGACAGTTTGAGCTGTTACAATTGTATGTGCATGACCTGACAAGGTTACTGGATATAGATCCAGATGTCAATGTGTGTTAGTTAATTCTGAAGGCCATGCAAGTCCAGAGAGCAGATTTAAACTTACAGAAATATAGTAGACAGTATACCCTCAGTCATACATCTGAAAACACAATAATGGTGTCTCATCCCTCATTCATATTATCCATGTCAGCTCCACTATCTAAAGTGTTATAAGTAAGAGTGAATATAACGGGAAGTGGAACAACAGTAAAATGTCTGGAATATCCTGTATTAGAACACAGAACCATGTGTATGGCAGTCTCATACTTACTCCTGTTGCCATAAGAATGTTAAAATAAACACTTCACAAAATAACAGTTGTCTATTTTTTAGTTCATTGCTATAAACTGTACTGTCGCAACAGTGAAAAATAGGTTGCACACCCTGTACTAGAATCCAGGACCATCTTTACTCCTGCCTTACACTTACACGTGCTGCCACAGGAGTAGTTATATGAAATTTCCTAATCTCCTTATAATTTTTAAGGTCTCTGCATTAACTGCCATGCAACATTACTTAACGGGTTTGCACAATGCCCAACAGAATCAATAGAATGCATCCAGTTTCAATTATTGGCTGTCTGAGTCCTGTGTGCATGTGTTCAATGGTTGCAGCTGCTTGGCAACTCTACTAACCAGCATGCAACACCACTAAGTGCACTTGTGAGATGAAATACAGGTTTTGGAATTTGCTAACCAGCACACAACGTGGCTAAGTGCACTTGTGTGATGAAATACAGTATTTGGAATTTGCAGGGAAAAACAGCACTAAGTCTACAAGGCAGCTTTATAACAAGTTGACTAACTTAGCATATAATTTAGCTGCTTATGATCTAATTTGCATGCCACAGTGTTTATCTTGTCTGAGCAGCTATGAAAGGCTCTACACATCATGTAGAGCTGCTTACAGAATCCAAAATGCTGCTCAACCATATGCGTGTCAGGGCATGAAGCACACATGGTGTTAACAGACCATGTAGGCTTTATTGAACCTTGCTGTTGATATGTAGTTCTAATTTCCACAGTCTCCTACTTTTTTTTAGCTTTTAGGAGTTTTAGCTCCTTTTAACAACATGTATACTTAGCAGGTGCATACATACTACATGATGTTGGAATAAAACTTAGTGGATGCATAAAACTGTGTTTTCATTTTTGCTAAAATTTTGAGTTGTTCAGGCTATACTTGCAAATTAATCTTCTATTTATGTGCAGTTGTGGAGCAACTCCATTTTCTCATTTTCAGTTAAAAAACAGGAAAATATGTTTTACATTCTGATAATTATAGCATTAAAATATCTTACTCCTGAAGTAAACAGTCTCTTCTAACTCTTGCAACTACTATTTTGCTTTTTCATGCTGTACTCTGCAGTGACTCCTTCAGTTACACCTATTTGATTTCGCTGCTTGTAATGTCTTCATTAAAACTATCAATGGCGTTGAAGTATTATGGAAGCTTGTTAAAACATAGCTTATAAACTATGGTTTATAAGATCTGAGCTGCATACATTTGCCACAGGACTTGCCAAACCTTGGAAGATCATTCCATATGAAGTGTTTGCATTTGTTTCCCAGGAAAGTGTGAATGAGCAGTATTCTTCTTCAGCAGAGGCTCAGGGATAAAAGCTCCATTATACAGACATCATGGACATTATTTGCATTGCTTTATCATTTACAGTCAGATAGTCAGTGTCATTTAAAAGCTGCAGCTCAATTATTCAGACATCCTTGACATCAGTTATATCATGTATCAATTCTTTCAATTAAAAATAACAGTTACATTGGTTGTATAGCAATATTCTTTTTAATACAGGGAGATGCATACATGCAGTAACATGAAGGTTTATATACGGAAATAATGATTTGTCAGTGGAGCATAGAGGTCTATTAGCAGTGTAAGGTTGAATGATGAAGTGTAGAGAAGGGAATTTTTTAGGATTGTTTAGTATTTTGCAGGTTCTAATTAATGGTGAGTACAATGGAGAATGATTTAGTTTGAACCAGTTTGTTTTAGAGAAGTGCTGATATGATCTGTATTGTTTGTTGGTTTTGAATTTGGTTACTTTATTGTAGCATTATCCAAGTCTGGCTGATAGAAAGGAGTTGAGATGGGCTAGGATAGGAGAGGCATATAATAGGGTGGTGAGTAGAAAAGCAGCTATATGTTGTCTAGCAGAATCAGCAAGGTAGGGTTTTACTCTGTAGATGCAACCTAGCTTTTGCTGTGTTGTCGTTATGGCTTGCAGAAGGTGGAGATAAAATTGCAGGTGGTTATCTATAATAAAACAGAATATTTTGGTGAGGGATACCAGTTCTATATTTGTCTTGTTGGACAGTATATCAAAGGTAGTTTTTTGGTGAGGGAAAGAGAGTTGTTCCTTTCCTCCTGAATAATGTAATTAATATTCTGGAATGCTGGATATTTGTCCTGACTTCTGCAGTCACTGTCAAGTGTTTCTATCAAACTTCTGAGGACTGTGCTGCAATGGCTTTCTGTGTATCAGTCCAAATGAACTAACCATGTCTAAAGAATCTCCTAATAATACAAAACCCTGTAAATTTCTACATGCCTATTTAACCTTCGTTCCTAAGCCTTGTACCTTCCACACAATATTTGTTTGTTCTCAAAGTACTGCACAGTCTGTTACCAAATTTTATTCTTATCAGTATTCTTGAATGAAGGTTATTTGCACTGATTGAAAGTGTATTCACTGAAACTGTATGCAAAATGTGAAGGTTTGCTATAACCTGCTATAATATGGCTACATCTCTAGACTTATGCAGAGAGAATATTGTATTTTTGTCTAACAAACTGCATTTAAATTATGCCTGATGTTATTATTATTACTACAAATTTACTCAACTATGGTTAGACCTATAATGGAATATGGAGTGAGATTCTCTATATAGTATGTGAATGATAAACTAGAAAGAGCTCAGAGATATTTTGTCAAACAAATCCAGTAAGTTAGAGAGCTAAGCTATGAAAAGCAAATGGTAGCATTAAAAATGAATTCACTATATTATCTATATTATTATATTATATGGGGTGAATAGATATGTGTACTCAAGTGTTTAAAGGATAAGGTACTTGAATTAACTTTGAATATTGCATTTAATAATCATTCTTTGGATAAAGGGGATATTCCTTTGATGGTTAAGGCAGATAGTTGATCAATTTCTTGGGGGAGAATTTATTTATTGCATTGCAGGGTACATATAAGATTGATTAGGGTACCTATAGAAATGCAAGATTCAAACAATTATTGAACTTTTTAAAATAACTTACATACTCACTCTTAGTGTTTTCGAGAAATTACAAACATGAATAATGGCTAGTTATTACTACTTAAGAACTCTTAAGCTGTAATGCTGCATTGAAACATTGAAGTTTTTAAAATAAGGTGCAGAACAGATGATCAGAAGCTAACATTTCAGACAACACATTGATCAAATTGCCTTTTTGCTGCCCAAAGATGCAATGACAGAGGAATTCATATTAGTTGGAAGTTGTGGCAGCAGATCATCCCCCTTTACAATACTCAGGGTAGCCTTAAAATTGTAGGAAAATTCTATTCATAGATTTTGGGAAGGGAATTGATTTGATGAGTGTGCTACTTGGTGATCTCAGCAGTTTGTCTTAAATGTATAAAATCCAGGTAATGAATGAAAATGCAAACAAAAATAAAAAAATAGCACAAATAATAAAAATTAAAATAAATGTGATGTCCACTACATGTTATTCAAGTCAGCATCCAGTAATACAATAGCAGAGAGGAAAAACACCCACGCTAAGCAATTTTTAACCAAGTTTGTCCCGGTCCCCTTCAATAAACATATCACACCGAATTACATTTGACAACCTTTATTAAAACATCCATAACATAGCTTTGTTCACCAGCTTTATTAGTTACAACTGACCATAATATAGTTGATTCTAAACATAGCATAAACATCCTTGTAATGTTAATCAGGGCAGCGTACCTACTCACCCTGCTCAGTAAGCAGCATCCATACCTCTGCTCGCTTACTTTACTTATGCAGTGCCATCCTTGTAATGCTAATCAGGGCAGCGGACCTACTCACCCTGCCCAGTAAACAGGGTCCATGACTTTGCTCACTTACTTTACTTATGAAGCAGCGTCCCATCTCATTTCATACAACATTCATTGAATTACCTTCCACCAAATAAGCAGCATCCTTACCTCAGCTTACTTATCTATTCAGCAAGCTTCCTCCGGCTGCTCATTTTCCTTTCCCCAACTCCTTGAAATGAGCATCCATACAACAAAGAGGGAACAGAAGAGGGCAAGCTTGTCCCTCTTCTCCGCCTACCCCACTGATAAACCCCAACCCCCCATCCCCCAATAACAAGGGGAGGGTAGCAAGTACACGCCAAAATGTGATTGCTTACCCAGCTACACTTGTCTAAACCTCTTAAGTCCCTCCCTAGCCTTATCTCATTTCCTCCCAATCCTCCCTGCCTCCACTTAACCCTTTCATCTTCCAAACCCACTTAACACCCACTAATCTCAGTGTAACCCCTCATGAAGATGTCACGAGACAACTTGGTTTGTTGCCAAACTTCATTTATTAAAAATTAAAAATCATGGAATATCATTAATACTATCCTGGGACCCCTCTTTTTGGCATTTATTTTTCCGAGGTGCAAGCAAACATAGGAGGATTGTTGCTGACAATGTTTGCAGATGACTGCAAACTGGGCACCATAATTGATACTCCAGCGGACACAAGCATCCTTCAGAAAGGCCTCATAGAAACGGATAACTGGTGCCAGAGCCATGGCCTTAAACTGAATGCCAAAAAATGTATAGTCATACCCTTTGGGAAAAACAAAGTACCCACAAATTACCACATAGGTGGTAATCCATTAAGTACGGAAGAAGTAATCAGGGACCTGGGACCCAAGTTGACAGTAACCTATCATTTGACACTCACATTGCCAAGGTGGTTAGGAAGACCTTCTATATTACCCACCTTATCATGAAAGGATTCACATCTAGATCAAGAGAGGTCATTGTGCCCCTATACTCTTCCCTTATCAGGCCCATAATTGAGTACAATGCCCCATTTGGGATGTACATTACCCGACACCTGCAGCAGTTAGAAATACCCCAAAAGTACCTCACCAAGAGGATCAAGGGTCTCAAACATATGTCATATGCTGCCCGGCTGAAGAAACTTCCGCTCTATTCAGTCGCATACCGCCTACTCAGAGTCGATCTATGCCTGACATTCAAGGCCATGTCCAATCCGGAATTAATGGACATGCGCCATCTCAGAAAATCCAAATCCACCAGAGCCATGAGAGCGAGAGATTTGAACCTCAACACAGAAATAAATAGGATGTGCTGGAGGGACAGATTCATAACCCAGAAGCTCCCTACACTCTGGAACAGAATCCCAGTCCATGTTAGGCAGAGCCCCTCACTGACTCTCTTCAAGAGAAATCTTGACAAGTGGATGGGAGATCATAGGTTTACCCCAGGGGTCATCTCTGTGTCACTACTAGACAGAGGCACAGTAAACTAAACCCTAAATGGGCATAGTATTCTCATTCCAAGGGGTGGCGAAAGCCACACACACTCTGGCTAGGCTTATAAATGCCCTAGTGCAGATAGCCTAGTATGAACCTATGAACCTATGATTAAAGAACAGCAACATAAATATTACATTCATATAATGGTCATGGTTATCATTAATCTAGCGATCAAAAACAATTTGGAAATGTAGTGATTTTATCAACTAACTACATACAAAAGGAAAGGAAAGGAGGCTAACAGCTTTAGAATGTTTTTTTACATGGTAATGCCTGACCATAATATTGAGCTGGTAGACATATGTTTAGATTAACTGGAAGCATACCTCTCAATCCCTTATCACAAAAAAGTCTGGATAAAGCCTAAAACAATGGTGGGACAAAAGTCCAAAAAGTGGGACAAATTTTAAATATCACTCTTATAAAATTAGACATTTGTTAGAATAAAAGGATTTGTGTTAGTATGTATTTTCTGAAGGATATATCTCAAATGAATATCATTATTTGGTGACTCCATTCCTCAGTTATTCACCAGAAACCATAAATTGTATGAGTAACAGACCAAAAATATCAGGCAAAAATCTGGACATCCCACAAAAATCTGGACAGTTAAGAGGTATGGCTAGAAGCATTTTTCCTGGCTGTAGAGATATGTGGCTGGGAATAAATAAACAACAGTTGTCCTCTATGTACTAACCAGTATTCCAGACCATTACTCTCAACTATGGCAGACATTCTCTAGTCAGAAGCAACATATGCTCTTACAGCTGCTGCTATCTGCATAATCCACAGTAACATTGTGTTCAGGAAGAAGTCAGAGAGAGTGTCAGAGGTGCTGCTCAAAAGCCACTTGGAAATGGGAAAATGTGTATTGAGAAGAGTGTATCCATGAGTAAACCTTCTTGCAGATCAGAAGGATATTTGGGGACTCCTAGAGTGAGGACATTTTATCCCTGTTGCTTCTGCCACAGCCGGATCATAATCTGTTATCCCTGACATCTATAGCAACAGTCGTTGCCAGAGCCTAAGTCCAAGTGCAGAATTAGGAGATCCATGTATTAAGACCAGTAAGTGTGTTGGACATAGAAAACTTGCGTCAAAAAAGGAGAGTGGTTAACAATGTATCTTATCTGTAAAAACTTCCAGAAGTCCTCCTGGGCATGTACCAAGTATCAGCATCACACTAAAGCTATGTAGACAGTGGATGTTGTGTGCAGAGGTGGTGAAATCTCCCACTAATTCTATACGCAAAACAGGTCATGCTTTATTAATAAAGGGAGAATAATTGCAGATAAAATGTGGATTACCTCATAGCAGAGTAGTCGATCCCCATATTTCAGGCCAAGTAAGACACTTTCATATGGCTTTAAGGGATAGATAGTTTTGGTATTATGTGTACCAGGATATAAATCTGGTTAAAGATTTAATGGAGAACCAGCTTAATGCCCACATGATATGTGGTTTAATATTGTATTCTCTATTTCTTCCCACTTAGACATGGGATTATAATCTAAGGAAAATGAATGTGAACTCAGAAAGACACTGGCATGCGATTCCCAATCTTGGATAACAAGTCCCAAAGACTCGGTGAGAGTGACCCTTGCTGTCCTCCCCATCCCTTTCCTTCCATTATTTCATATAAATGTATCAATCAGATGGCTGATTCACTTAAATTCAGGATGTGAGGGGGGATAAGGATATGCCTAAAAATACAGAAAATGACTGGTAATACAATTGATAATAGAGATGTGCCCGATCAGTTAAAGGTGCAGTCTTTTCCAGGAGTTACCTCATATAAAACCCTATCCAAAATCTACTGAGTTCAGATTTAGAGAGGGAAACTGTAATGCATTAGCCATATTGTTATGAGACAATTCATTAATGGTGTATGTAGCCTTAGCTTTATGGGATACATCCTGCATAGGATATAACAGCCGGCCAGCTTCTGAAGTATAATGATGTCTTCCATACATCAAGGCTGTAAGTCAAATTAAGCTGGGCTGTCTAAAAAGATACATTTGGGCCCCAGGACCTCCAGAGCTTTTCTAACACTGATGAGTACGTTCCCCTGAAGCCTTTGATTGGCTTCTGCGGTTGCTTTGCTGGGCTAAGTTCCCTTTGGGCAAAAAACTTTATTTAAAAAAAAATGTTTCTTTATTAATACTTTCCTGTTCAGGAAAATTATTTTAACATAAAAGTTTGTGTTATAATGGACTGTCATAAGACTGTATTGTACTTTTAAACAAGGGCACAATATTTTCTCTCAGTTTATACATTGTTTAAAGTAATCTGTTGAAATTGTATTTTTTTTTTTTTTACTTTTTGGGCTGGCAAGTTTTTTTTAAAATGCTTTTACTGTGTTATTGTGAAAAAGTATATTTTATAGAGCACACTCAGAAAAAAAGAGGAGTGGCTATTTTATGGAATAAAAGTATGCCCATTCCTAAAACCATTAAGTCTTATCAGGATGACAAAGGAATGTTTTGTATGGTTACAATACAAATTAATGGGAAGACTTACACTTTAATTAATGTATATTGGATACCTGGAATTGGTATTAATACAGTGAAACATCATCTTGATAAGATCATATCATTCTCTATAGGAGATATTATTTTAGCTGGTGACTTTAATTGTATATTACATGAAAGTGATACTACCACTATAGGGAAAAGAAGAATTACATCCAATGCAAAATATTTAAATGATTTTGCTAATTCTTATCATTTGAATGATATTAATAATCAGATAGATTCAAAGTCATTACCATACACCTTTTTTTCTAACAGATACAAAACTTATTCAAAAATAGATAGGCCCCAGGATTCATGAACGTTGCGCCAGGCGGACGCATAGCGTAGGCGTTACAATGCCAGATATGGCCGCCGAGCGTTTCAGGTACGATCCAATTCCACGTGCACTACCGCGGCGCCTGAGTTGCCGCCTCCGGCGTAGGTATGTTAAACACCCCATGTGCGGTGTTGCACCATGCAAATGAAGGCATATAGCGATCCACGAAGTGGCGCAGGCGTAGCATAAGGACACGGCAATGTAAACCAAAAAAAACGGTTTACATATACCCAAACATGACATAGGAGTAACGGAAGGCTGTCAACGTCAGGTATCATACTGTTGCAACATGCCAATGGCGAAAGACACCGAGAATGTCAAAAGAAAACATGCACAAAATGTAAATAATGACATAAATGGTATGTCCGCTGAAACCACAGCAGAACCCCAGGACATGTCCGCGGAAGGTGCTAAACAATGAAATAATATGACAATGTCATAAAAGAGCAGTATAATACACATCAGCTTCACAGCCACAATACACCATAGTATGCATGGAACACAACCACGGCGCAAGGGTTGCCAAGGAGTGGCGGCAGTGTTCGGCGCCGTAACTATGAATTAGTAGTCAATGCCATGCAAATGAGGCAGATAATACTGAATCGCAAAACCCCCCCTGGCGTAAGGCTGCACCAAACGGCGCAGCAGTAATACACCGAGGAGTGGCCCAGAGGGAATACATGTCAACCGCAGAGGGGTGTGCCACTGTAGGAGGAAGCACATTGGAGCCCAGCAAACATGGGATGTACAATGCACATCAGAGCAGCAGGACCGGCGTGTGGGTAAATAGTTGAGCTGAGAGCACACAATGCGCGCAGAGATGCATGTGCACGAGGATGACTACGTTCCCCTAACCCAGTCATGTGACGGCCGTCAACAACAACGGATACAGGAAGGTGATGCGGAGAATATGAGGAAATGCGGAAGCAGTGTAATTGGAGTCGTAATGAGCAATCAACACCAATCAACCCACGAAGGCCAATTGGCGGCAGCTGACAACTCTGCATGCAGAAACCCGCAAACCGGGATAGGGGAGGCATATGAATGCAAAGAAAGTAAGGGGGGTAGCAGAATGCAAAGAGTGAAGAACTGATACAGCACAGCCAAGTAGA
The DNA here is from genome assembly GCF_019279795.1 of Protopterus annectens. Classification (NCBI taxonomy): domain Eukaryota; kingdom Metazoa; phylum Chordata; order Ceratodontiformes; family Protopteridae; genus Protopterus; species Protopterus annectens. The sequence goes on along the minus strand of NC_056743.1, from coordinate 1,670,063,094 downwards.
GAGGTAGCATAACGGTGGCGGCAGACAAAATCCATGATATGCCATGTACCAGAAACGACACATGACAGGGCTCTGCAGGATGCAATCCAGGAACTAGTATGCGCAACGTGCAGAAACAGTAAGGTAAGGTCTAAAGCTAAACCAATGCAGGCAAGTGTAATGCAACACCAAAGGCAACAGCATTGCAGTGCCAACGGTAAAACACGGAAGATAATCCACAGATACGGCCGCACAGACACACCCTATGGCATCACCGGGTGTACAGCACAACAGTATAAAGTGTGAATGCACACAAAACACAGCCGCATATTCCCAAATGCCGCACTCTAGGTGTAAACACACGGGGAACTTTTAAAATGTATATGTTGGGTGCCGCCGTGGCCGTGATACATCAGCATGTGTCAGAGACAGACGGAGTTGCAGAGGAGGGTGCCGACAACTACCGTAGGCCTCAGAGGAGAAGGAGAGTGTTCAGACCAAGGGTAACCTACCAGGGGCTACAAGACCTGGAGATAGTAGAGCGCTACAGGGTGGACAGGGACACGTTACAGCAAATAGCGGAGCTGTGCCGGCCATGCCTGAGAACCAGAAACAACAGAGGGGAGCCCATCCCAGTGGACACAAAGGTATGTGTAAGCTTGCGAATACTGGCTACAGGTACCTTTCAAAGGCCAACCGGGGATATAATGGGCATCTCACAGGCATCAGCATCCAGGGTACTACACCAGTTTCTGGATGCCATGTTACGACATGCCCATGAGTATATATACTTCCCAGATCTCAGGAGGAGTTGGCTAGCAATATGCACCACTTCCACCGTGTGGCACAATACCCGGAGGTACTGGGTGCGATAGACTGTACGCACATACAAATCAAGTCACCACCTGGGGAGCAGGGTAGATGCTACATAAACCACAAGGGTATCCCCTCCATCAATTGCCAGGTCGTGTGCAATGCGCAGGGCATTATCATGGATGTGTGTGCTGGCAGCCCTGGAAGCTATCATGACTCCCATATCTGGCATGCCTCACAGCTGTATCAGGTATTCGCCAGGGGGGACATCACACAAGGCCACCTTGTGGGGGATGCTGGCTATGCACTGGAGCCGTGGATGATGACTCCCATCAGAAATGCACACACACACACATGCAAGAACGCCATAATGAGGCACACGCACAAACCAGAATAATCATAGGGCGTGTGTTTGGGATGCTGAAATCACGGTTCCGGTGCTTGGATACATCCGGTGGAGCCCTGCAGTACTCTCCAGGCACATGTGCCCACATATTCATAGTATGTGCCATGCTACATAATATGATCCTGCGGAAACAGCTGCTGCAGGGACATAATGGTGAAGGGCCACAAAGCCCACCACAACTGCCAAGGCAAGCACAGGCACAGAGGGTTCAGCGCCATGAACACACTGTGCCAGCCCCAGTAGGCAGACGGAGGCGTACCCAATATGCCTATGCCCTGGCAAAGAGGGAACGTATAGCACATACTCTGACAGTGTAGGCCCCATGGACTGACACCTCCCTACCTGCACACACAGTGAAATGGACGGCACACAAACATGGCCACCCGTAATGTGTACCGTATGAGTGGTCCCATGTGTGACTCCAACATAGGCAGCACCCAAACACTGCACACCCAACAGCCAGCGGAGCATGGAACGCCAACACCTTAACCGTACGCGGGTCCCACAGCAGACGGCGTTGCTGTATGCTGCCACATTCGCCGCAAGGTGTATACATATAGACATGTACATATGTGCATATACAGATATGGAGATAGATATCATTACACACATCGAAATATATGTACACATACACATATATAAAGTACAACAGGTAAGACAGGGAATCAGAGGGATGCAAGGTGACAGAGAAATAAGACGCGATATCTGTACATAGTAAACATAGTGAACGACAACCTTAGTATCCGGGAGGGTTGACAGAACAGGAAACGCCACCCATGGAAAGGTCAACCCACCTAAATGCATAATCGCGAGTCGGGATGATTGCCAGGCCACGGTACAGTAACAGTACATGTGCGGGTAATATTATGAGGATATGAGGGTGGAGGTAGACACCGCCGCCGGTGATGCGGGCCATGCAGGTACTGTATGCAACCATCCCTGTGACAGCCGCAGTATGTGTATGTGTGTGGTGAGGGTGTCGTGTGTTCCGCTGTGCGAGTGTAATGTGTTTGCCACTGTAAAATGTGTATGCTGGTGCCATGTGACAGGCGGAGTGGAACAACATGTGTAGGCATACAGTATAGGAACCACAGGCGTATGTACAGCAGTACCCCCAAAGTAGTACTGAGAGACCCTCCCTGGCTAGGCTCGTGGTGACGTAAAACGATGCAAAGTGAAAATGTCCCAGAATGTACCACAGGAATATAGCCAACATGAAATGTAAAGGACGTATGTACAAATCATGACCGTATGTATGACACCGATATGTTAATTGCAAAACGATACGTCGGCAACGTTACACAGCAATAGTCATGTACCGCGGAAATACGCATGTGCTACCCCGGTACGGATCGTGGCTACGTATCGGCCCATAAACACCGCTGTGTGTTCTATGAGTGTCAAACAAGCAATCGCCACCCGAATATGTGGCAACCAGTAGCATACAGGCCGTCCCAAGTACAGGACCACAATGACTGTAAATATCCAGGACAAAATGCCAAGGGATAGTCGGCACGCACGAACAACCGCAGATATACTGCCGATGTGACAGAGGAATACATGCAGGAAGCAGACATGCAGGCGATACCGACACCAGACGACATCAACACAACCTACACTCCCAGAACAACAGACAGGTAACTGCCAGCTCCCCAGGCAGGGATGGAGCACACACACAAGCATACCGTGTATGTAGAAATGCAAGGCCCACAACCCGTACCCGTCACCCACAACCTCCGATATTCCCCATCGCACATATCAAAGGGATACAAGCCGCAATAGCAGCACAAACATACAGGCAGTCAATGACAGCAGCATAACCGCAACATCTCGCGTGGGAAACACTATCAGCAGCGGATGCATACCTGCATCCATTGTTTAAAGGAATACAAGAGCTATGTTATACATCCGAATGCAAAACGCCATCGACAGACACCGCCTGGACAGGGACACCCACATGTCGAACATAATACCATACCCAACACACACAATCCACGGCTAACACCACTGCGAAATGTACCTGACGCCACACATAGCGGCTGCAGTTACACATAACATAACACAATACAGACCATCTCCATGAAGGTAGTGCAAATAACCAACGCCCAGGCGAGGAATGAACCATGCCCAAGTTACGACGCATACTGTACGAATGGAGTTAATGCACAGGTGATATGCGCACAAGTACATACCGAGGAACAGCTATCGGTGTGATGAACCCACATGTCGCAGGTGACGACGGATATAAGGATGACTCCTAGGATATTCAAACCGTATGCTCATACCGAACCACAAATCAAAAATGGATTGAGTGAGAGACAACGCAATAGCGAGACACGCAACGGAAAATGGAAGGAAACACAGTAAAGGTATGTAGAACCCACAATATGTACTGGTGTGTAACGCATGATGTGTATGACGAAGCTGCACTGTATGTGAACGGTGTGTGTAAGTAAGGATACTTGTCCATAAAGCAGAGAGTGGTGAAAGGTGGTTATGTAGTGCTATCCCGCTGAGCATACCAACAACTGTGGACACCGTGTGCACAGCAGTGGGACATCATGTACACAGCCGGGATAACACAAGGGCTGCCACAGGGGGGGCATAACACGAAAACAATGCCACCCCCACGCCGATGCTGGCAGTGGATTTCCAACAAGGAAGTGCCACAGCAGGGGATAGGACATGTATGTATACTGTCACAGCACACATGTGTATGGGCATATACCGTCGATGTCATACGTAATGTGCGCATGACGTGCACGTATGCCTCGCAGTAGGGGCTACTATGTTAAGTATGTGTAATGTAAAGCTGTCAAGGTGGATATGACAGACATCATACACAGTATCACAGGCATATCATGCATAATGGAGGTATGGTCCATTGGTATGTACACTAACAGGATACGTATGGCCTGTACATATGGGACAGAGTAGTAGCAGAATAGCCACCCGAAATGGAAGGAACACCAAGTAACCATGTCCAAATGATCTGTAGCAAGTGCAATGTGTGCAACAATGAAGTCCGGCAGGTCCATGTGTAAACACATGTGCAGTGTACACAGTAGTGTCACCTCCCCATGGTAGTGTCCACTGAATAGCAGAGGTGGATGTCAACTGCATGTCTACACAGTACTGCTGCTGTGGTGGTACCATGACTATGTGTCACCCTATCAGCAAGGGAGCTATCACATGAACAGTGCCACAGTGTGTCCCTGTGGGATGTGCACAGGACCTATGTTCCACAGCATGGTGTGCGTTGTGTCTGTAGAAGTAACACAGAAGCCCAGGCCATGCAATGTGGCATGTGTGCACATATGCAGGAGTGCTCCATTCATCCCGCCCACTGCAATTGCCATGTATGAGTACTACATGCATCAGTAATGCGGAGGACATGGCCCATGTCAGAGTAGATGACACCCCTGTGTATGTGGTATGCAGATGAGTACAGATGTGTTCCCCATCTGTCATCCGCCTATGTAAACTGTCTGAGCCTGGTACACATCATGGCATGATAATGCCGTGCCATGTAAAGTCGTAGCCGTTGTGGAAGGTACACCATGAATGTGTTATTGTAACCCTGCCTGTGTGTAGATGTGTGTATGGCACAGGTACAATGGCTACCTATGTACCAGCAACACAGACAGTACAGATATGTGTGGCCCTGCAGATGTGTACCCATGCCACAGTGGAATACGGCAACCACAGCACCATGTGGGGCATGTGTGTGTACAGCAACCATGTACAATGTGATATGCATGTATGGGGACAGTATCCATGTGATACCCAGTGGATGACTGTTGCTATGCAAAGGTGATGTGCATGCACCATGTGTGATGCATCCTGACACAATGACACCCACACGATGTATCCGCCACACCAACACCTGTACAGTTGTTATCAGTATGAGCAGGTGGAGCTACAATGGTGCCAGGTATGTAGATGTGGGATATCTAGGCATGGACAGTACTCTGTGACAGCATGTTGTGTATGTAAGCAAATAGTGAACAGGAGGGGCCCCACGACGGAGGACTGTGTAATGCCACATGTACCTGACATGTAGTAGGTAGCATGATATGCTTGCACCACTGTGTGTCCTGTCCAGGAGTCATATAGCCTAACATCCTGAGACACAGGGTATGATGTGACGGTGGATGTGTACATTGCCAATACCAGAATGTGGAATGGTGCCGAAGGGCAATGTGGGGACAATGTCTGATCTGTTACCCTCTGTATCACACCAACCACCCATGCAATGGTATGACAGGTGGCCAGCATGTGTATGTGGTGTGCTGTGGCACACAGAAGCCCAACAAGGGTGCCAGTAAAGGCATGGAGGTCATCAATGAGTGTGTGAAGCACGTATGTGAGGACGTGCCCCAGTGCCATACTGAATGGTCCAGTCATGGGTGTACGAATGCAGTTCACATGTGCAATGCAGTACCACCCATGTGTAGTGATAGATGCAGTAGTGTGGCGGTCAAGGTACACAATGTCCAACAACAGGCTAGCAGTTACGTCAGTGGGCTGGTGTGGAGACACATACCAAACAGGTTGGCAGGACATAACAGCTAGGGAGATCGGAAGGTAACATTGGGACAGTGTCTTAGGACATAACGTGTGCATCGCAGTAACATGTATGTGTCCACAGGGACACTGCAATGTCCATGTATGGATTGCAACCCTGTAGTGAGTGAGAGTGTGTATTGTTGGTAGGTACACCATTGCCTGGCATGTTGCCAACATTATCCCAGTCAGCAATGCCTGGGTGACTGTTGTATGCGACATCCAATGTGGATGTAGCCAAACAACACAGACATACCACCACACTGCCTGAGGGCCCACACTGCAATGTGCGGTGGTCATGTGTAGGTAGCCAGCCTTGGAGCATGTGATGGACCACGAGGACCCACCATGGCTGTCAAGTGATGCACCCCACACATGTGAATATACCCACCGTGCAACAGCCTGCACATGTGCCCATACAGCAGATGTGCATGGAACATGACTACCACCGTGGTGTCTGTGAAAAGGCCGGTACCGCCATGTCTCTGTGTGGAATAGCATGGTCCCTACCATTGCGTACATGTTGTGGAAGTGCACTGTTATATGTGTCAGCATAGTCGTACACTGTCCATCTGCCGGGGTGCCATGCCATTAACAACCCCGTCAGCAGGCGCCAGTAGTACCGGCTGTAGAGCACATGTACTATGTATGCTGCGATGGGTGTGTGTCCAGGGTGTGGCTAGCAGGGCTGTGAAGCATACATGTTCATCTACCAGAGGGGGGATATCCCCAGGTTTAACACAGCAGACACATGGAGGTATCGTGCATGCTGAGGGTAGTGTAGGTATGGTATGTGTTGTGTAATGTGTCACCCAGCTAGGTGGAGTGCATGGCCAAGCATGTGTGGGTACATGGGAGTCCATACTAGGGAAGTGTGGGTTGCTGTCAGCACATGGCAGTAGCAGCTGTCCGAGGTGCAATGTACAGTATGACAACACAGCCAGCATGTAACCTGTGGTGTACAGTGTAATCTCTGTTGCGTGTTACAATGTGTCTAGCGGTCACAAACATGGGTATCTGAACATGGAGCACCTACGATGCATTGTGTTTGGAAAATATACAGTATGTGTGCAAAACATTGTGTGATGTGGGATCCCCTCATCTGTGTGTGTTGCAGTCCAGGTATGTGCCTGGGAGGTATGATCCGTGTACAATCTGGACTTGCAGGTGTGCTGTGCAGAGCATGGAGGCAGGTCCCAGGCACCGCAAATAAATGTGAGGCGTGCACTAGTGTGCGTACCTTGCTTGTGTGCAGCACAGTGGAAGGTGCAAGCATTGTCCCACATTACCGCATGCCGTGCCTGCCTGTGACAGCCCTGCTGGAGACAGACATGTGACACCACCGCAGAGGCAGCATAGCATGTGAAGATGTACATGTGGGCTCCACACCCTAGGCAGATGTCCGCAGGTCATGTGTGCCACAGTAGTGTGGTCGACCACGACTGTCATAATGGTCAGATACCACATGCCTGTATAAGTACAGTATGAGCATAGTCAACAGTCGCAGTGACAGAGTGGGCCAATGTACAGTATCCCTGTGTTCAGACCACTGCCTACTGTACACTTGGCTGGACACACACCCGGAGGGTGAATATACCTTTGAGCCATCACATGTCCCAGTCCACGTAGCCTGCACAATGCCATCACAGGGTGGTCACAATAACGTGTGGTAAGACAGACATGTTGTACCAGGTGATGTGTCATGTGTGCATATGTTGAGTTGCACAGCCGTTCACACGTCCGCAACATATCAGTGCATGATGTATAGTGTAACATGATGTGTAGAACTGCACTGTGATCCACAACAGGGTCATCTGAGACAGGTGTGTTGTGAATGGTGTAACCCATGGTCACACGGGATATACACTGGTGCTGTTGGCTGTCATGCTGGGGGCCACCAGTGGTGCCTGCAGTGGTCATACAAACATACTGCACACAGTGTTCTGGCAGGAATGTCCATTGTTGTGGATGATGTGTTGCTACATGAAGGTAAGTGTGTGTTGTGAATGTTACACATCCAGATGTGACCATCAGGTGCAGTCATGGTTGTCGACAGCATCACACACATCCACAGCGGTCAGAACCCTGTCCCCAGAATGGGTGTCAGCCGCCCTCGTACCGTGTGAAGTATGTGCAGATGGCAGAACACCTCCTACTGGCTGGATAACAGTGTCAGCTAGGACGGCTATGTGATGGCTGGAATACGCCATGATAATGTACAATGCTGGTATCCCAATGAAGTACCTGGAATCACACACAGTACGCCATGGCCAGCATGTAAACCATGTACAACAATGACTGTGTGACAGACACAAACAATGCGTAGACATGTTGAACATGCACACATGAGAACACCAAATGAGGCATGTTGCACATATCGATGTACAACTGTCATCTATGGCCATAGCATGGATGCAGATGCATATGCCCCACAGGCAGTACCATGCCATGTAGGTAGGGGGGCATTGCACATGTACATGTGACAGTTGCTGTACCGCCACATGTCCTGCATAGCCGTCATGTACGGGTAGCAGTGGTACGTGACTGTTGGACATGCCTGTACATTTGACCATGTCCCACAGGATATGTGTTACGTGTGTACAACATGTGTTGTGCCGTCATCAAGCTGTGAAGTGTACGGCTGCCAGTGTACCTGTGTGACATGTTCTGCGATGGGTGCAAAGGCACGCAGTACTGCATTGCATGCCCACATGCCCCACACAGGTGCATAGCCTGAACATACAACACAAAAGGGTGTTGGATGACAGCAACCCACAAGAGGAGATGGATACGGTGGCAACCCACTACCGCCTATGCAGTGCAGTTTTTGCCCAAATGGGCCATACATGGGAGCAAATAAAAA